>NC_053495.1:17356974-17581974 GCF_905171775.1 Rana temporaria
TCCATACATTGTACCCCTTGGCAACCAGGTTCCATACATTGTACCCCTTTGGCAACCAGGTTCCATACATTGTACCCCTTGGCAACCAGGTTCCATACATTGTACCCCTTGGCAACCAGGTTCCATACATTGTACCCCTTGGCAACCAGTTTCCATACATTGTACCCCTTGGCAAACAGGTTCCATACATTGTACCCCTTGGCAACCAGGTTCCATACATTGTACCCCTTGGCAACCAGGTTCCATACATTGTACCCCTTGGCAACAAGGTTCCATGCATTGTACCCCTTGGCAACCAGGTTCTAAGCAAAATGCCTGTAATAATATTATAGTTGCTTTCATCTCAAATGTACTGTATATGTTGTAAGTTTATAGCCAAATAATGGTATTAATAACATTGAAACAATAAAGTAACATATTTACTTGATTAACAAACTCACACTGTATTGTACTCGATGACGCCAGCACATGCTCTTTGTTGTGACTTCTCTCCAGGGTCTTTTCCCTATGAGCTCCTCTCCAAGGTCTTCCACATCAGCTCCTTTCCAACTCTCTCCTAAGCCTTGAGTGCATCTGCCCACCAGTGGGTGCTTTTTGAAGGGCCACCTTACCTCATCCTTCCATTTTGCTTTTAAATGTCCTTATTTCTTCTGAGAAATCCTCACTTCCTGTTCTTCTGTCTGTAACTCCACACAGTAATGCGAGGCTTTCTCCCTGGTGTGGAGTGTCATGGTCGCCCCCTCCCTTGGACTACAGGAGAGTCAGGACGCTCTCTACGTTGCAGATAGAGAAAGGAGCTGTGTGTTAGTGGGCGTCCTGACGTCCAAGGGAGGGGGCGAGCGCGACACTCCACACCAGGGAGAAAGCCTTGCATTACCGTGTGTAGTTACAGACGGAAGAACAGGAAGTGAGGATTTCTCAGAAGAAATAAGGACATTTAAAAGCAAAATGGAAGGATGAGGTAAGTGAAGGAGGACTGCGCTAAGGTAAAGGAAGCTATTTAGGGATTTTTTTTTTTACCTTTACAACCCCTTTAAGCCTCATACACACGATCAGACTTCCAACGGATTTTACCGTGGATTTTGATTCGAAGGGGCGTTGGCCGTGAACTTGGTGTGCATACACACGTCAGGACTTTTTCAGCCAACAAACATGAACGTAGTGACGTAATAGACGTACTACGTGGTTTTTCTGCTCATTACCGCCACCCTTTGAGCAACTTCTGCTATTGTCTGATCTTTAGCATTTGTTCTGAGCATGCGTGTTTGTACTTTGGACTTTAGTCCGATTGGACTTGTGTACACAAGATCGATTTAGCCGACGTAGGACATTTTGTTGCTGGAAAGTTTGTCTGTTCTCGCAGCAAACAATTTGTCCGATGAAAAAGCGAAAACGTTTGTCCGATGGAACGTACACACGGTCGCATTGTCCGCTAAAACAGGTCCATCAGACAATTGTCAAAAAGTCAGATCGTGTGTACGGGCCTTTAGATAAAATAACTGTCCAAAATACCAAGCCATGGACTCTGATTTATAGAACCTGTGCAAGATGAAGGAAAACCTGCAAACATGGCCTGTTGGGGGGTACTTGGGGGACAGGGTTGAGAACCACCGTTCTAGGATATATTGTTCCACCAAACCACAACAGCCAAGTGTCATGGACCTTGGAATGCGGAAGTGTTCCTCCTTGAAATCTGTTACACAGTGGGGGGGTTTTCTGCCCTGTCTTAAAGCTCCAGACGGCTCCATTGTTCTGTGTCTGGCTATTGTGTACATTGATTGCCCCCTGGGGCTTCCGTCTCATTACACATAACAGTCCTTCTAATCAAGCTATCGGACCAATCCCTGCTGACTCATTTTCAAGTCCTCATTTGCATGGCTAAGGAGGACCTGAAGGAGGACTACATGTACTTTACAATTGACCAATAGGAAAGCGGTTGTTGGGGGCGGGATGTTCCAAATTCTGTATAAAAGTGTGTTGTGTACTTCCAATAAAGGTCTTCCTGTTTGAACTTGCATACAGTCTGCCTGGTGTTTGTTCTAATGGATTACGAATGGCACATAGCTGTAGTTCGGATCCTGGACTCTTGGATGACCGAACCCTCAGACGTTGCGATCTGCAAGCTGACTCGCTAGTAGCAGAGAAGTCAGTGAATTCTCTATTTCCAAAGCGGTTTTGGTTCTGCGTCGCTGCAAGAGTTAAGAAAAGATAAATGTAAAATGCTGGTAATCAGCTGTTTAGTACTCGAAGATGAGAACTCCAAGTTCCCGTGCATTCTCTTTAAAGTCAAGGTTAAAGGCAAAAGCAATCTCGGTTACTTTTTTCCGTATTTACATCTGACTAGAATATGAATTATATTTGTCACTTGCGACTTTCAAAAACCTCTTCTTCTGATTTGCACGTTCTTTCATTTTCTACCTCCCACTTGCGCGCACGTACGTGCTTCCAACCGCCATCCACCTTTTTATCTTTACTAAAACATGATAGATATTCAAACTTTATTCATTTAGAGACTTGTCTCGGATTATGTTCCATTTCTTTAGCTGATGACATCGCTCTGAATTTTGCGGCGGCTTGATGGGAGGAGGATAATTAGGCCTAAGTGGCAGTTGATGAGAGATCACATGACCTGTTCTGCAGATGACTAGAGCCGCCTGTGTTGTAGTAAATTGAGCCTAATGGCTGCTGAGTATGGACCATGTTTGTTGAAAGGATAGTTTTCCCTTAAAAATTATCTTAATCTTTAGCGAATGTTTTATGGGTTTGGGCACCGGAAAATGTTGATGTATCCGAAATTAAAGCTAAACTCCGGGGATAATTAAAAACTACCTTTGCCCATCACTCCTGCAGCCTCCTTCTCCACAAGACCCCTCCCGTAGGCACTTCATTTGTTGCACTCTGACGTCATCACGTACTAGTAGCTCGGCATTGTTAGGTCGCCAAGGACCCATCCACATTCTGTAGTGTTGGAGGAAAGAGGAGAGGAATAGCTGCTAGGGGAGGAAGGGAACAAGGCAAGAGGAGAAGCATAGCTGCTAGGGGAGGAAGGGAACAAGGGAAGAGAAGCATAGCTGCTAGGGGAGGAAGGGAACAAGGGAAGAGGAGAAGCATAGCTGCTAGGGGAGGAAGGGAACAAGGGAAGAGGAGAAGCATAGCTGCTAGGGGAGTAAGGGAACAAGGCAAGAGGAGAAGCATAGCTGCTAGGGGAGGAAGGGAACAAGGGAAGAGGAGAAGCATAGCTGCTAGGGGAGGAAGGGAACAAGGGAAGAGGAGAAGCATAGCTGCTAGGGGAGTAAGGGAACAAGGGAAGAGGAGAAGCATAGCTGCTAGGGGAGGAAGGGAAGAGGAGAAGCATAGCTGCTAGGGGAGGAAGGGAACAAGGGAAGAGGAGAAGCATAGCTGCTAGGGGAGGAAGGGAACAAGGGAAGAGGAGAAGCATAGCTGCTAGGGGAGGAAGCGAACAAGGGAAGAGGAGAAGCATAGCTGCTAGTGGAGGAAGGGGACAAGGGATGAGAAGCATAGCTGCTAGGGGAGGAAGGGGAACAAGGCAAGAGGAGAAGCATAGCTGCTAGGGGAGGAAGGGGAACAAGGCAAGAGGAGAAGCATAGCTGCTAGGGGAGGAAGGGAACAAGGGAAGAGGAGAAGCATAGCTGCTAGGGGAGGAAGGGAAGAAGGCAAGAGGAGAAGCATGGCTGCTAGGGGAGGAAGGGAACAAGGGAAGGGGATAAGCATAGCTGCTAGGGGAGGAAGGGAACAAGGGAAGAGGAGAAGCATAGCTGCTAGGGGAGGAAGGGAACAAGGGAAGAGGAGAAGCATAGCTGCTAGGGGAGGAAGGGAACAAGGGAAGAGGAGAAGCATAGCTACTAGGGGAGGAAGGGAACAAGGGAAGAGGAGAAGCATAACTGCTAGGGGAGGAAGGAAACAAGGCAAGAGGAGAAGCATAGCTGCTAGGGGAGGAAGGGAACAAGGAAAGAGGAGAAGCATGGCTGCTAGGGGAGGAAAGGAACAAGGGAAGAGAAGCATAGCTGCTAGGGGAGGAAGGGAACAAGGGAAGAGGAGAAGCATAGTTGCTAGGGGAGGAAGGGAACAAGGGAAGAGGAGAAGCATAGCTGCTAGGGGAGGAAGGGAACAAGGGAAGAGGAGAAGCATAGCTGCTAGGGGAGGAAGGGAACAAGGGAAGAGGAGAAGCATCGCTGCTAGGGGAGGAAGGGAACAAGGAAAGAGGAGAAGCATAGCTGCTAGGGGAGGAAGGGAATAAAAGAAGCATAGCTGCTAGGGGAGGAAGGGAGCAAGGAAAGAGGAGAAGCATGGCTGCTAGGGGAGGAAAGGAACAAGGGAAGAGAAGCATAACTGCTAGGGGAGGAAGGGAACAAGGGAAGAGGAGAAGCATAGTTGCTAGGGGAGGAAGGGAACAAGGGAAGAGGAGAAGCATAGCTGCTAGGGGAGGAAGGGGGACAAGGGAAGAGGAGAAGCATAGCTACTAGGAGAGGACGTTTTTTTTATTATTTTTGTGAGATCTTTTGTAAGATTCCCTACCTCTTGCAGCTTTATGGTAAAGTGTTACTAAACCCGTGAGCCTGCATTCGCTATATCTGATCTCCCACAGTACACAAAACATGGAAATGCAATTATTTTAGTAAATACTGTATAAACCTTTTCTCATCAGCAGTATATAGCAGTCTTGTGACTTCTATCAGAGTCTGGTTAAAGCTTTGTATGAGTTTTAATTCTCCCCTGATTGTCCTATGAAGCTGCAAGACCCTTGACCGTCTGGACAGAGCCGATTTGGCCCTGTGCTGATCACATGCACTCTTCCAAGAAAAAAAACAGTCTAGCAATACACACCAAACTGAGCATGTGCTGCTTGCTCCCAAGGCTCTGATTGGGGACAGTGGAAGAAGGGGAGGTTAAGAGAACACAGGATCAAACAGCCTTTTTACACAATGCAGAGGATGAACCCCTTGGGTTCCACAGTGAGTATAACAAGCATGCTTTACACACTAATTTTAGTGTTGTGGGTTTAGTAACACTTTAACAGAGTAATATATTAAAGGGCCACAGATTGAACACACTATTACAGGCTCAAACGTGCACAAAAGTACCTTTTCCAAATTTTCCACAGCTAAAATATTTCCTAGCTTCATGGCCAGGTTTACTATTTAAGAGGGTCACCTTAATGACCTAAAGTGAACGGTCTAAGGTGCCCATGAGATGGACAGAAGACGTTGCCCATGAGATGGACAGAAGACGTTGCCCATGAGATGGACAGAAGACGTTGCCCATGAGATGGACAGAAGACGTTGCCCATGAGATGGACAGAAGACGTTGCCCATGAGATGGACAGAAGACGTTGCCCATGAGATGGACAGAAGACGTTGCCCATGAGATGGACAGAAGACGTTGCCCATCAGATGGACAGACGTTGCCCATAGGGCTGTCATTTGTCCCCCAATCCGACTGCCATTTATCTCCCACCTTTTCTATTTTCACATATCTACCTGGGTTAAATTGAATTGGTTATTTTGGGACTACACAAACATTTCCCCTTGCCTAATCGAGGTTTAACTTGTTTCACGTCTAAACTCTTGTTTCTGTCCAAAGGCTATTAATTTGTGAAGATTGTTTTCTCCCGGCGTCTGGAAGTTCAGGGCATTCCCAGCAACCAACATGTGGCAAACGATAATTAAACTTTTAATTACTCTGGCCAGATGAGTAGCGTAATTACTGTCCTTTTACAGAAGACTTTAAACCATTTGGCGGCTACCGATGACTCTTGATGTATGTGATTTGGAGACGCGGGACATTGTTTTACCGAGGTTTAATACAATGAGTTTACATCTGGTACATGATATTACTGTCGCAGTTAGTGCGGAGAATGTTCTGTGTTCTGCTCATGATCTCTGCTCTGGGAAAACACAGCCGGAATGATGGAAAGCTTGCCACCGCAATAATGAACGGAGAAACAGCAGAGGTAAAGTGCACCTGTCATTGGTACGCAGCCCAGGTAGACATTGGTGGCCATAATGAATGCTTTAGAGAGCTCCAGAGAGCTGCGTGAAAATATTGCAAGGGTAATTTTATGCACGGTAACAAATCTGTAAGCCTGTCATAGTATTTTACAGGTTGCGCTATTGTTAAGCATTTAGCTAGTTTTATGAACAATAGTAGAGACAAAAAGATTTTATTTTTAAGCTCCACCCAATCTGCAATGGAAAGCCGCAAGGTCAAAGTGATATGAAAGCATTGATGATGGGCATTGGGCATACACATAAAAACAGACAATTAAAACAATTACATGACCTAAATGCCAAATTAAAGACCAAGACCCCTGCCCACCCTGAGACATTGGTCACATGACCTCTGCTGTAAGGGAGGCTCAGGTAGAGCTGCTGATTGCCCCTGTTTAGCACAAATGGTGTGACTGTGCACCAGATAATGTGGCCTTGTGGGATTTCAGAACAGTGATTTCTGTGGACAAACTAAATATGGAAAACCGTCCTTATTTTTAATATCAGATGCTTTAAAAAGAGTGGACAATGGAAAAACTTTTTTAAAATATCAAAATAGGTCTCTCTGGGCAGAGAAGAAAAATACATGCATATAGGTAGATGGGTCGATCTTGAAAAATGTATATACATAGATGGAGAAATATGGATAGAGAGCCGTAGCTGGGGTGGATAGGCTAGAGAGCCGTAGCTGGGGTGGATAGGCTAGAGAGCCGTAGCTGGGATGGGCTAGAGCAGTGTTTCTCAGCTCCAGTCCTCAAGGTGCGCTAACAAGTCATGTTTTCAGGCTTTCCATTATTTTTCACAGGTGATTTGATCAGTTTCACTTCCTTAGTAATTACCACAGCCGTTTCATCTGAGGAAATTCCTGAAAATATGACCAGTTGGGGCACCTTGAGTACTGGAGTTGAGAAACACTGGGCTAGAGAGCCGTAGCTGGGGACCGGATAGGCTAGAAAGCTGTAGCTGGGGGGCGGAAAGGCTAGCGAGCCGTGGCTGGGAGCGGATAGGCTAGCGAGCCGTGGCTGGGGGCCATCAGGCTAGAAAGCCAAAGCTGGGGGGCGGATAGGCTAGCGAGCGGTGGCTGGGGGCGGATAGGCTAGCGAGCCGTGGCTGGGGGCGGATAGGCTAGCGAGCCGTGGCTGGGGGCAGATAGGCTAGCGAGCCGTGGCTGGGGGCGGATAGGCTAGCGAGCCGTGGCTGTGGGCGGATAGGCTA
This sequence comes from Rana temporaria, assembly GCF_905171775.1. Classification (NCBI taxonomy): domain Eukaryota; kingdom Metazoa; phylum Chordata; class Amphibia; order Anura; family Ranidae; genus Rana; species Rana temporaria. The sequence continues at coordinate 17,364,198 of NC_053495.1, forward strand.
GCGAGCCGTGGCTGGGGGCGGATAGGCTAGCGAGCCGTAGCTGGGGGGCGGATAGGCTAGTGAGCCGTGGCTGGGGGCGGATAGGCTAGACAGCCGTAGCTGGGGGCGGATAGGCTAGAGAGCCGTAGCTGGGGGCGGATAGGCTAGAAAGCCGTAGCTGGGGGGCAGATAGGCTAGCGAGCCTTGGCTGGGGGCGGATAGGCTAGAAAGCCGTAGCTGGGGGCGGATAGGCTAGAAAGCCGTAGCTTGGAGGCGGATAGGCTAGCGAGCCGTGGCTGGGGGCCGTCAGGCTAGAAAGCCAAAGCTGGGGGGCGGATAGGCTAGCGAGCCGTGGCTGGGGGCAGATAGGCTAGCGAGCTGTTGCTGGGGGCGGATAGGCTAGCGAGCCGTGGCTGGGGGCGGATAGGCTAGCGAGCTGTGGCTGGGGGCGGATAGGCTAGCGAGCCGTAGCTGGGGGGCGGATAGGCTAGTGAGCCGTGGCTGGGGGCGGATAGGCTAGAAAGCCGTAGCTGGGGGCGGATAGGCTAGAAAGCCGTAGCTGGGGGCGGATAGGCTAGAGAGCCGTAGCTGGGGGCGGATAGGCTAGAAAGCCGTAGCTGGGGGGCAGATAGGCTAGCGAGCCTTGGCTGGGGGCGGATAGGCTAGAAAGCCGTAGCTGGGGGCGGATAGGCTAGAAAGCCGTAGCTTGGAGGCGGATAGGCTAGCGAGCCGTGGCTGGGGGCCGTCAGGCTAGAAAGCCAAAGCTGGGGGGCGGATAGGCTAGCGAGCTGTGGCTGGGGGCAGATAGGCTAGCGAGCTGTGGCTGGGGGCGGATAGGCTAGCGAGCTGTGGCTGGGGGCGGATAGGCTGGGTGGGTAGAGAGAGATGCATAGAGATACTGTGCTCTGAAATCTAGGGACCGATAGGATATCGACATAGATATGTGTAACCCCATCAAGTGTGTTAAACTTATTGTGACAAAAAGGACAAAAAAGAAAAAAAATCTTTTCAGTTTTTTTTTTTTTTTTTAAACAGAGATGAGTTTTTTTTTCCAATATTACAACCTGCAGAGTGTGCAGGACGGAGACTAACGGTCATCAAATCCTGATGTAATATAGACCGCAGTGGACGGTTATTGGGTCATTAAACGTAGAGATTCAAGGAAGAATATGAGTCTGCCTTCCAGTGGAAGGTCCTGAAGAGCATGGAGCGATCAATATTCTCATTAAATTAGAGGAACAAGTCTTGTGTTGCCACCGGAGACCACAGAGGTACATAAGTAAGTTAGGAATGTCATCGGCAATGTATCTTGCGACAAAACCTCCCCCTCAAAGCACGCTGCGCTCTTCCTAAGGGATTTTCGTCAAGGACTTTGGTCCCTAAGTCAGCAAAAAGATAATATATTAATAAGAGAAAAGCACGACTTCCTGTTGGGGTTTTTTTTTTCTTCCTTGTGAATTGTAACATCTGTCGTGTAAACCCCATGAAACCATAGATCTTGGAATCTCCGAGCTCTAGCAGAACCGTGGCCACTGGGGTGGTTTAAATAACCTTGGAAGGGAACGCTGTGCTCTTCTCGCAGGCTTCCTCGTTGGTGGTGAATTAAGGAACACAATCGTTTTATGCAATTACTGAATCATTGGCGGGGGGATTGTGGCAGATTTATAGTGTTCTGCAAGGAAGAGATAGTCTGTTCTTGTAAATCTTGATCCTCGCTGCATGTGAAGAGAGCACAGGCACTACGGTTACACATCCGATGGGCTCTATAGAGTACAATGTTTTAAAGCACATTAATGGATTCCAAAACGGTTACACTAAAAGCATGCTGTAAATGTTAACGGTCACAGTTGCTTGTGCTCTCAACTGAACGGTCAGACCATCGAATGACTGGTGTCATGTGCAGAACCATGGCAAGGGCAGATCAAGCAGGTGCGAAGATGGCATCTTCCTTGGAATTTAAGAATAGGAGGGTTTGGTTCTGCTTTAAAGTGGAAGTAAACCCTCCTATTTTCAGCCAAGGAGGCTGCCATCTTGGCTTCTGTTTAATCTGCAACTGCCACGATGCTGCACATGTGATCAGTTATGAAACCAGCCATTGGTTGTTTTGACAGTTTGGTTGAGAGCACAAGCAAATGTGACATCTAGCATTTCCGGCATGCCGGGAATGTTAACTGTTTTTTTAAACTATAAAATAGATGGGTTTACTTCCGCTTTAAGTAAATGTTGACCCCTATGCAATTTCTATTTAGGCACAGCACACCTGAGCGATTCGACGCTTCACCAGAAGCACTTCTATTGTTGGACACTAGGATTTCCATTATATTCAGATGTGCCTATTCATGCCTGAGCAAAGTAGTAGATTTTGGTTTAGTGCTGCCCCAGTCCTGACTAAACTCGTGCACCCCCTAATTTAAATATGACACACCCCTTCCTGTCAAGGCCATGCCCCTTGCTGCTTAAGACCCGCCCTGAATTGTTTTGTTCTGAGGGCCTGGGGGGGGGGGGCAATGGATTCCCTTAATTTGCATAGATTTCCTCTCACTTCCTTTTTGGCTATAGGGCAGGAAGTGAGGGAAAATCTCTGCAGTGGGATGGGGACGGTAAAAAAATAACCCTCCCTTACTCTATCCAAAAAGAAGAAAAAAAGTGTAGCTTATAGTTCAACTTTAAGCAGAAATTTCTGATAATTTTATGCCAATAATGCAGCAGAAACGTATAGCATAGCAAGGAAGGTTTGATGTCCAGGATGATAGGACAGCCAAAATTAGAGTTGCGGAATGCCGGTCGCCTGGAAAGTGTGGCCGCTTTATGGGGGCGGTAGACTAATTTGCCTAACAGTGTAGCGCAAGATGGTGGGGACAGGGGCTGGTAAATATGACGCACTTAAAACATAATGACCCACTCTCCATCTTGAGGAATCACATTGTGTGATGCAGCTGTAGGTAGGAAGGAGAGGAGGAAAGCCGGAAGCACTTCGGGGATGGGGGGAGCACACAGGGGGGCCTGGGCTATGGGGGGGGGGGGACCTATGATGCACAGGGAGAGTGATCCTTGTGGCAGGGGTGCAATTACTGGAAATGGCTCTCTACAGCAACTGAAAGCCAACGGGAGGGAGAGGAGAGGAGAAGACGCTAGCCTTCAGCTGCTGCAGAGAGCCATACAGGAGATCGGTTCCAGAACTCCCCCCTGTGCCAGTCGCTCTCTGCCCACATCCGATGCACCCTGCTGCCTGGCCCCTATACAAGAGGACCGGTGGTACCCCCTTATCCACAGCCCTGCCCAATAGACTTCAATAAAAGCATTTCATTAGCTAAAAAAAAAAAGTATAGGCTCAGGCCTGAAACAAAAGCAATAACCGTACAAACGCTAAAAAAGAGGAAGTCTTACACTTGGCATCTTAAATAAAAAAAATAAAAAAATAGGTTTATTATTTCTGTAAGCCTCTGACTTTGTGGTTATCGGTGTGGAATTTGGGTGAGCCGTAGGAGTAAGAAAGTTTCACTTTAGGTTGCTGAAACTTATCGGCCTCTGGTAATATTTTCACACACTCACCGCTGACCTCATCCCCTTTCGCCTTTTCATCTCAAAGTTCTCAAACCGCAAAGCAATAAATCGCAGCTCAGTTCGCTGGTACGCCAAGGTAATTCCGAAACTAGAAGAGAGAAAAGGTTATTCTTGTTTGGAGGCTAATAGGAAGCGGGAAGTGAGGACTGCCATTGGGAGGAGAGGGGTCCTGGAAGGGGGAACGCTTTACAATGAGACCGTTTTTATAGATTCACTTAAAAATATACGGGATTGAAAGAGTCACATTGGCTCCCTTGTTGAACTATATAAAAAATATCCTGCGTAATATTTAGAAAAAGACCATTTTGTGTTTTTGTACAATAAGATCCAGGAAATGTTTGTGATGAAGAGAAGACTTTGGCATCTACCAGAAGCTGACATTTTTGTTTGGACTTTTTTTTAAAATGCACCTTTTTGGTAGTTTTATGATTCCAAGTAAATACATTCCTGATGTTTCGCAATATACAGTAAGAGTATGTTTCAAAAAAGCCTTGACCTTTTAATCATTAAAGTGGCCCACGCTATTTTCACGCAGTTTGCAGAAGGAAAACGGCTGTCTGATTACATCAGAGAGGAGGCTGCCGGCTACCAGTGACATCAGATGAGACAGCTGGCTACTGATGATATCCTAGGAGACTGCTGGCTACTGATGACATCAGAGGAGATAGTTGTCTTCTGATATTGGTGAGAAGGCTGCCGGCTACCAATGAGGTTGTCAGAAAACAGCTGGCTCCTCTGATGTCATCAGTAGCCAGCTGTCTCATCTCTAATGCTATTAGTATGCAGCGGTCTCCTCCTATGATGTCATCAGTAGCCTGCGGTCTTAGCTCTGATGTCAGTGAGGAGGCTACCAGTGACATCAGTGATGATACAGCTAGCCACTGGTGACATCAGAGGAGACAGCAGTCTTCTGATGACATCAGAGAAGAGGCCACCAGCTACCAATGACAAAGGTAGAAAGCTGGCTACTGATGACACTGGAGAGGAGGCTGCTGGCTACCATTGAGGTTGTCAGAACCTCTGATGTCATCAGTAGCCAGCTGTCTCATCTCTAAGGTCATTAAAGGAAGCTGTCGCCTCCTATGATGTCATCTGTAGCCTACTGTCTTAGCTCTGATGTCAGTGAGGAGGCTGACGGCTATCAGTGATGAGACAGCTAGCTACTGATGACATCAGAGTAGACGGCTGTCTTCTGATGACCTCAGAGAAGAGGCCACCAGCTACCAGTAGACAGCTGGCTACTGATGACACTGGAGAGGAGGCTGATGGCTACCAATGACAGGGTAGACAGCTGGCTGCTGATTACATTGAAGAGGAGGCTGCTGGCTACTGATGACATCAGAGAGGAGACAGCTGGCTACTGATGACATAGAAGAGGCAGCAGCTGACTACCAGTGACATCACAGAGAAAGATGGTGGTGCAGTTCCTGGTGTGCAGCTACAGAAGGCTTCTGGATTTGTTGGGGGTGTGAGTATGTTTGAGCATACCCAAGCAAGCCAGGTAAAGGGGATTAAAAAGGAAAATGGGAGTGAAGGTCCAGTCCAGCCATCTTTGAGTCCCAGTCCAGTGACTTTGCCTGGACTAAGATGATGTCATCAGTCTGGTGCAGGCAGGAATAAGCATTTCCTCAGTCTTCTCTCTCCCAACATTGTAAGTTTGTAGCAAGTCACAAGGTGAGAGGCTGATTGTGTCAGACATTTGTGAACAGAACCAAGAACATCTCCGTATGGGGTGTAGATGGTGACCCTGGAGGATACCTAAGCAAAGATGGCTCCATCTTTTTGCAGTGCAAAGTAGATGAAAGCATTGTCAGGGGGAGCACTGTGATCTCTACAAGAGTTAATAAATACCTGGAAGTGTTACAATTCCTCATTATTTAGCAGGCTCCCAACAAGAAAAGAGATCAGATTCTACATCCACTTTAAGCTGAATATAGCTGATTGCATTAATTTTCACATAACCCTTGTAGGGCCGGCATACACTCTACATTCAATCAGACATCAGTAGGGTCCCACAATCCATACCTGGCCTGAGAACAACGCAGAACCTCCCTTAGCACCAGCTCCGTAACATACTGCGGTGTGCCCCGGCGGGTGCTCATGGATTTCCACACCAGGCCACCACCGGCAATGAATCTGTCTCGGCTCGAGCCACCTGCGATTGGGCAATGATTGAAATAATAATTGAGATCTTTGCTTGGTATAACTAGACAATATGAAGCCGGCAGAGAGCCAGGAAGAGTTTGAAGGGCAGAGAAATCAATGGCTCACACACACCATCTGGGGAGACGGAGAAAATGCTGAGAGGAGCGGCTGGTGGGCAGGAAGCCAGCTTAGATTGTAAGCTCCTGTGGGAGCCAATCTCTGCCGTGCTGCGCTGTAAATTTGTAGGCCGATACCTTTCACTTCCGCGTACGGATCGTCTTGTCGGAGGTGTTCCTTGCAACATCAACAATACAAATCCCTGTTTCTTGGAGAATTGAATTATTCTGTGTGTATTGCATAATTGCCAACTTCGCTTCTCTGGCCTTACCCCCCCGGGCTTTGTAAAATTGTCCTTGGGAACGTTCCAGGGTTTCACAACTGAACAACCATTTTGAAGAATTCCTATTTGCTCATTTTATTTTAACATTTAAATGAGACCATCCATTGAAGTTATTGAGATGTTGGGCATGGAGGGGCAGTCATGGGGTAGATTTGTAATGTGGGGCCCTTGGCATTGGGGCTCCCGAAGGTGGCCCGCCGAGATATTGGAGAAGTCCCTGAGATATCACCTGTTCAGTGCCGAGCTTCTCCCCCACAGTCTGAAGATCCCGGCAAAGTCCTGTTCTCTCCTCTAGTGATGAAACGCAACTCATCCCCTTAACAAAACAGCAATTTAACAATCCGGCGACCGTACGGCCGAGGCAGACGTATCGCATTATCTCGCCGTTCTTGGCAGATAAGTGCATAGCATTGTGTGTTATCATTTAATATCGGCCTTGTTGGGGAATTTTGGAGGCCGCACACTCCAGCGGAGAGTCCATGAATATGTCTGCGGCTGTTTTCGTAATGCCGGCGAACAATGGCTCCTCTCAGCACAAAGCCTCAGGGCCCAAGCTCATTCCCAGGTCAGGATGAAGGAGAGCCCGGGGTCTGTTCCAAACTCGGAACAACACACAAATATTTTAAGAAGGTCTCCAGAGGCCCGGCTTATGTAAGACATTAACCCCCTCCGACTTCCCCCAACCAGGACTGCATTTAAAGGGATAGTGAGAGCGAGAAGGAAACCTGTTTTAAACTAAAGGAACAGTTGCATAATACATCGTCTGGTTGCCAGATCTTCATTCCTCTGTACCTTCATAATATATCCATCACAAAGACCTAACAAAATGTCTGCACACATCTGCTTCAAGTGATATTAAAGCGGGATTCCGGGCATAATTTTTATTTTTTTTCAAGCTAAAATTAATCACATTAAATAGTCCCTAAAACATAATAATAGCTCCATAAACGTTCCAGAAATCATTGCAAACACTTGCCTTATATCCTCCAGCTCATGTTGTGGCCGTAGCCATCATATGTGTGGGCATGTGAAGCCCAGTTCCTTTTTCTTCCTCTTCCTGGTTTTCAGGGAGAGGTGCATTCTGGGCGATTTTTAGGCACAGTAATGCCCAGAGACTCCTGGGAAATGAGTGTCATCATTTCCCAGGAGGCAATGGGGTCTTAGGACAGGAAGTTGAAACACCTAGGACCAGGAACTAGGCAGATTACAAAATCTGCCTGGTAACAGCCAGATAGAAGTGAGTAAAAAAAAAAGTTTTTTTAATTTTTGTTTTTGTTTATTTATTTTTTTTGTTTTTGTTTTTTTACATTAAAGGCAAGCTGTTAATAGAAAGTTCATTTTTAGGGTGGATCTCCGCTTTAAACCCAAAAGCAAAGATTTATTATATTGCAGCTTACCAATTCTTGGCTACATTTGTGTTTTTGTTTTTTGTTTTCTTAGCCTTTCTTTTCTTTTATTTTCATCTGGTGATCATGAAGTGGAAGGAAAATGATAAATGGTGTTAAATTTTTTTGACAAATATGTGAAAAGTGTGGTGTACATTTGTATAGCGCCCCCCTGAGTCAGTACTTTGTAGAACCTCCTTTCACTGCAATTACATCTGCAAGTGTTTTGGGGGGATGTCTCTACCAGCTTTGCACATCTAGAGAGGCACATTTTTGCCCATTCTTCTTTGTAAAATATCTCAAGCTCTGTCAGATTGGATGGAGAGCGTCTGTGATCAGCAATTTTCAAGTCAACAGATTCTCAATTGGATTTAGGTCTGGACTTTGACTGGACCATTCTAACTCATGAATATGCTTTGATCTATTCTAAACCATTCCATTGTAGCTTTGGCTGTATGTTTAGGGTCGTCATGCTGGAAGGTGAACTTTCGACCCAGTCTCAAGTCTTTTGCAGACTCTTAACAGGTTAAAATTACACACAGATGACTTCTGAAGGCAATTGGTTCCACTAGATTTTAGTTGGGGGTATCAGAATAAAGGGGGCTGAATACAAATGCACACCACACTTTTCACATATTTATTTGTAGAAAATGTTAAACACCATTTATAATTTTCCTTCCACTTCACAATTATGTGCCACTTTTTGTGTTGGTCTATCACATAAAATCCCAACAAAATGTATTTACCTTTTTGGTTGTAACATGACAAAATGTGGAAAAGGGGTATGAATACTTTTTCAAGGCACTGTGTGTCTCTTTCATGTATGTATGTTTGTATGTATGTGTGTGTGTATCTATCTATCTATCTATATATATATATATATATATATATATATATATATATATATATATATATATATATATATATATATATAATCTCTAGATCTATCAATCCACATTTTTTTCACATGGTTTTTCCAGTGATGTATTACTGACTGCAGAGCGACATTAAAGGGGTTGTAAAGACAAAAATATTTTCCTCTTAAATTAAAGTCTGACAGTAGCTGATAAAAGTAAAAAGTAATGTTTTGCATTATAAATAGTTTGATACCTGTTGAAATTGAGCTGGTTTATTCACCTCCATCACTCCGGAATGGTTATTCTCACTGACTTCCTGGTTTGCGGTGCGCATTCATTCTTGCTACATCACGGCCTAATGGGAACTACAGTTCCCATTAGGCTTAGCCTCCATGCCTGTGAGGGATAAGAGAGCATCTTCACGCAGGGCTGTTGTCATAGGGAGGGGGTGAGCACATTCTGCTTTCCACCATGCAAAACGGCTCAGATGCTGGTGGAAAGCAAGAAGAGGAGAGACAGGAAATGGCATTTTCAAACCTGGATTACTGTATTTTGGAGGTCAAAAGGAAAAACGAGGTAAGTGATATTTAAATGCTCTAGCTTACAGCAATCAATTGATCTAATAAAAAAACGAACCTTTAGTGTTCCTTTAATTCGATTTTTTAGATCTCCCTACAGTTTTCAACTTTATTTCATAGAGTATTTTATGTCACCACAGGGTCACTCTTACCCAACAAGTCACCTGTTAAAAAAAAAAAAAGACTGAGACCTTTCTTTGACCTGAGTATTTGCAGTGGCCCCTTTTTATGGAGTCCTTTTTAATCCATGCCCCCGGTGCCCCGCTCTCCCCTGGCCCCATACGGAAATCCTCCGGCCCAGCAGGAAACGGTTAAGCCCCGAGTGTCTCCTATAACGTCCCGGCGTTTAGCGCACTCATTTCTATTTAATAAAGATTAATATAAATAGGATTTCCACATTCGGACCCGGTGTGGCCGCCAGCGAGAGAATATTGGGATTTTAATTATATCCGCATAATAAAGCGGAAACACGAAGATACTTAATCTAAATCAATGTTCATGAGAGCAGCAAACGTGCAGCATATCCCATCCACTGACAGCTCCCGACACTGTAATGTGAGCAGGAGAGAAATCACTGATATTAATGGGGCGGCGGTGCGACTCTCTCTGCTGCATGTCACAGGGCCTCTTAACTCTGTGTGCTTGGTGCCACCGTGGTGGGGGGCAGCATAACTTTTTGATCTTTTTATTGGCTTTTTGTGCAGTATATAATTTATTTTTTATTAAAGTGGAGCTTCACCCAAAAGGGGAAGCTCCACTTGTTCTCCATTGCCACATTTGGGGGGAGAGCGGGTTGGCCGATTAGTTGGCCGATTATTGTTTCGATTAATCGGATAAATTTGCATTTTTCTTTTTTTTTTTTGGGCCAATTTGTTGTTGGGCAGATTACAAAACACAAATTGCCGCAAAAACACATTACATGCTTTTCTGCAGCTTCTCCATTGAAGTATATTGAACCAAAAAAAACAAAATAGCACCGTTTTGCGTAAAGTCCTTGCCCTTTCCAAATACGCAGCAGCTGAAGAAAAATCATGGATGTGATCGTGTCCCATGTGAGATGTTTAGTAACATAATGGGGTTAAAAAAACTAAAATAAGTCCAAAAAAAATAATAATCGCTACTGTAAGGGGTTCATTTTTTTTTTTTACTGTGGAACAGTGAAAGTAATATTTACAGTAGCGATTTGCTTTTTTGTACTATAAAGGGCTAACTTTAGTTTTTTTAACACCATTATGTTACTGGCTGATTAATCGATTATGAAAATTGTAATCGATTAATTTCATAATCGATTAGTTGGCGATTAATCGATTTGTTGTTTCGGCCCTAATAATTTCTAGACCATTCGAAAAAAAGGACAGCGCGACTCGCGCATTCGCACTAAGAAACCAGGCTATGCAACCGCAAGGTTTTACTTCCTGTCTCCCTTACCGATGCCGGCGCCTTCACCCGAAGCTGATTGACGAATTGGCTAGGGGTGCCGACATCGCGGGATCCCTGGACAGGTAAGGGTCCTTATATTTAAAGTCGTGACCTGCGCTGGAAAACAGATTGCTGAAATCTGATTGGTTCCTCTGGAGAACAAACTTTTTATAGTCCTAGTTTTTATCGTTCGTGTTTTTTTTTTTTTTTTTTCTGTGCGGAGAGCCCAGATCTCCTGTCACCTCGCGCTTTGTTTAGATTATTGAATATATTTACATCTCCGGGCTGTCGGAGGTTTTGCAGCCTTGTATATCTTGAAACGCTGTAAGGGAGTCCAATCCTCGTGATCCTTATAAGTTCCAGAAGCGAACCTAATACTTACCCCAAACCTGATGCTTTGCTCTGCAGCGCTGAAACAATGACCTCATTGATGAACTGGATGTCCATTACAATGAAGGAGCTGTTAGTCTATATAGTATATGTAGAATCGTCTGTCTGTTGGTGTACAGGCTCATTGAGAACCAATAAAATTGAATTTGCCACTCTCCGACTTGTTTAGATCAGGATGACTTGATGCAATGCGCATCAACCCGTGGTATGGTGCGTGTGCACACTGCAGTGATGTGAATGGGCCCTTGTTTGGGGTAACCGTCATATTATAGCAGCAATACAAGATGGGCCTAAGCGTCTACTTCCTAGCTAAAAGTATTTTCATAACTGAGCTCTGTCCATGTTTCAAGCTTTAAAGTGTGTAGGTTTTATTTTCCTGTGCAGCCAGTCTTGCAATCTAGGCACTATTGCCAGACAGTAAAACCAGGTCAATACAGTTTGTCCAGGACACACCTTCAGCATTGGTGGCCCATCCATCTTTGGTTTTGACTCATCCTGTCAGTACGTTCATAGTGTTAGACCAGCCATTCTCAACCAGGGTTCCTCCAGAGGTTGCTAGGGGTTCCTTGAGCTATGGCCGATGAACCACCTAATTCAAAGGTGTCAAACACAAGGCCCACGGGCCAAATCCGGCCCTCAAGGCCATTTCATGACCCCTCGCTCCTCTCCTGCAGTAGAGCTCCAGCCCTCCTCTGGTCCTCCACCAGAACCTGTTCTCTCTGCTTTCAAGCAATGCATCCATCTTCTTCCCAGCAGCAGCATACGGTAAGGGGGGTGCACTGTGATGTAAGAGAGTGGAGGACTCAACTTCTGATGGTGGTGTGGTCTTATGACATCTAATGTAAGGGGAGGGGATGCACTGGACATCTAATCTTATAGATACAACCGGCCCTTTTGTGGGCAATCATAATGCTCATGCGGCCCACTATAAAATTGAGTTTGACACCCCTGATCTATTTGATGATGCGTACAGAGTTCCAGGTTCAGCACCACTTGGTAAAGCCAGCAGCATGACACCAAATATTGTTTTAGCTGTCTTTTAAAGTGGTTGTAAACTCTTTACAACCACTTTTATCTCAACAGGTAAGCCTAGATTAAAGCTTACCTGTAGGTGCTCAAAATATCTCCTAAACCTCCAAGGTTTAGGAGATATTTGCAAAAGAGATGGGCGCCAATGTCTACAGCACATGCGCTAAGACAACGACGCAGATGCACTTTAGAAACGGCGATCGTGCCGTGACTGGCGGCTCCTGCACGTATCGCAGCTCTGTCCAATCACAGCACTGGAGCCGCGATACCCGGAAGGAAGAGGGTGAAAGATGGATGCTTCGTGCAGACTTCGGTTTCAGGTAAGTGACACATAATGGGTTACTATGGGATGTATAGTAGCCCATTAGGCCTTACCTTTGCAGGGAAGCAAAGGGGAAGTAAAACCCATTAGGGTTTACTTCCTCTTTAACCACTTGCTTACTAGGCACATATACCCCCTTCCTGCCCAGGTGAAATTTCAGCTTTCAGTACTGTCACGCTTTGAATGACAATTGCGCGGTCGTGCGACGTGGCTCCCAAACAAAATTGACGTCCTTTTTTCCCACAAATGGAGCTTTCTTTTGGTGGTATTTGATTACCTCTGTGGTTTTTATTTTTTGTGCTATAAACAAAAATAGAGCGACAATTTTGAATAAAAAAAAATAAATTTTTAACTTTTTTGCTATAATAAATATCCAATAAAAAAAAAAAAAATTCTCAGTTTACATATTCTTCTACATATATTTGGTAAAAATAAAAATTGCAATAAGCGTATAGTGATTGGTTTGCGCAAACGTTATAGCGTCTACAAAATAGGGATAGAATTATAACTTTTTTTTCTTTTTTTTTTTACTAGTAATGGCGGCGATCTGCGGTTTTGTCAGGACTGTGATATTGCGGCGGACACTTTTGACACATTTTTGGGACCATTCACATTCATACAGCGAACATGATATAAATATGCACTGATTACTGTATAAATGTGACTGGCAGGGAAGGGGTTAACACTAGGGGGCGAGGATGGGGTTAATGTATTCCCTAATTAGTGATTCTTACTGCGGGGGAGGGGGGTGACTGGGGGAGGTGACCGATGGTTGTCCCTATGTACAAGGGACACACCATCAGTCTCCTCTCCCTGACAGGACGTGGCGCTCTCTGTTTACACACACAGCTCCACGTCCCTGTCTCCGTGACTGCCGATCGCGGGTGCCTGTCGGACATCGCGGCCGCCAGGCACGCGCATCGTCACCCGACTTGACGCGTCAGGCGTGCGCGCGCCACCCAGTGGCCTGGAGGCCGTATATAGACGGCCTCCCGGCAATTAAGAGCCGCATTGTGGCCGTAACCCGCCGTGCGGGCGGGAAGAGGTTAAGAGTAGCATTCTGAGGCTTCCCTGAATAGGTGAGTTTTCAGGGATCGCCTAAAGGCGTACAGGGTAGAGGCTTGAGGACATACTGGGGCAGGGAGTTCCAGAGGATGGGAGAGGCTCTGGAGGTGAGCAGAACTATGCAATAAAGATCATTCTTGGAGTCCAGCTTTAATTGCATTAGTTGGTTATTATTGCTTTGTTTTATGAATGCCTGAAATTCAGTGCCCGTAGACTGCCATAGTTTCAGCTGTATATTCATATATTGTGTACAGAGTTTAAAAAACCCTGAGGCTAGAAAAAATTCAGTTTTTTCACAATTCCCTCACTGGTGGTTAAAGCTCTCTTGTTCATTAATCAGCCAGAGAACCCCAAAACACACAGCTTCCTATGGATATCACCTCTCTTTATTAGGCTGCAAGTAATAAAGGCGCCAACTGCTTGGGAATATCTACAGACTTCACCATATGGTTGGACTTTTAGAAGCATAAGAAGCTTTTTTTTTTTCTTTCTTTCTTCAGAATATGTATGTGTCGACACTGGGAATTTGTTATGTAGGATAATTGCTTTGATCAGAGAAGAATCGAAGACTTCTCTTTTAATTGACATCTGTTGGGTTGCAGAAGTTGCCGGCCATTGCTGGCTGCCAATGGCGCACCAGGGAAGGAGGATCTATGTTCTCATGTGAGGTGTTGCTGTGATGTTCCACCTGTTGTCCGCTGTGTAGCCCAAGGCACCAATATGCAAATTAAAAGGCAGCATATGCCGCTGAATCGAGTTAAATGGCAAGTAAACCCGCTACGGAGCATCAAAGAGCGCCTTCTGATTAAATACATTTCTGTGTGTTGTTTACTGCAAATATATTTTTTCAGTATGTTACTGGATATGTATTCAACTTTTTCAGACAGTCTATGCAGAAATCTGTGTTGGTGAAGCATGATTGACTGATATACGTGCAGACTCCAAAGGAGCGGGCATATCTAACTGCCCGTTTGATCACGTGGGACTATACTGATATCCACCCATACATATTTCTAGCAAACATTTACATTAAAACAGGGATTTTGGTTCACATATATTGCAATAGATGTTCAAGCTGGCCAACTACATCCAAGTAATCCTCCTCTGGCCAGTCACTGCTCTACGTCGTACAATGGCAAATACGTTTTGCTCTTGGCATTGGGCATTTAGTGCCAATATGGGGCAGATTGACACAGTTGGAGGAAAGTTAGACTCGGGCTTCTCAACCATTTACGCCAGAGCAGCTGTGGCCCTTTGCTTGTCTTTATCTGGCCCTTCAGGCACTATTCTATCCACTGACACCCGCAATGGGGCACTATTTTCCCCCATGGTACTAACAATAGGGCATTAACACCAGCAATGGGGCAGAATTCCTTCCATTGACGCCAACGATGGGGCAGAATTCCTTCCATTGACGTCAACGTTGGGGCAGAATTCCTTCCATTGACGCCAGCTGTGTGGGGCAGAATACCTTCCATTGATGCCAGCTGTGTGGGGCAGAATGCCTTCCATTGACGCCAGCTGTGTGGGGCAGAATGCCTTCCATTGACGCCAGCTGTGTGGGGCAGAATGCCTTCCATTGACGCCAACGATTGGGAAGAATGCCTTCCATTGACGCCAACGTTTGGGCAGAATTCCTTCCATTGATGCCAGCTGTGTGGGGCAGAATGCCCTTCATTGATGCCAGCTGTGTGGGGCAGAATGCCTTTCATTGATGCCAGCTGTGTGGGGCAGAATGCCTTTCATTGATGCCAGCTGTGTGGGGCAGAATGCCTTCCATTGATGCCAGCTGTGTGGGGCAGAATGCCTTCCAGTGATGCCAGCTGTGTGGGGCAGAATGCCTTCCATTGATGCCAGCTGTGTGGGGCAGAATGCCTTCCATTGATGCCAGCTGTGTGGGGCAGAATGCCTTCCATTGACACCAGCTGTGTGGGGCAGAATGCCTTTCATTGACATATCCCAGGAGACTGCAGGCTTCCCATAATGCCAGGAACATATATGGAACACCACTTCATCAGGGGGCTGGCTGCAGGAATCAGGAAAAGATAGCCAGCTCCATGTTTTTCCAAAGGAAGATGGTGTGAAATTGGTTCTGCAGGATGAAAGCGGTGCAAGAGAAGAAGGCAATGCTGGGTTTGCTGGGCTTGTGGGTATATCTATAGGCATATAAACCAATTTTGTTGTCTTCTTTAATACGATTAATTTCTTCTGCTAGTGAAACCACTTATTTTGAAAAGGTGGCAACGCGAGGATGCTAATTGACTCAACTGCTACATTTTCACCCTTCTAGGCGCTCTGCTGGAATCCTAGCAGTAAGTCAGTAGGACTCACGGTCGTGCTTCCTGGTGTCACTTGTTTCCCTGACACCCTTGTCTGCTGCCAACAACATATAAGTCCATCTTGCAATGGCTTGGGGGGTCATCAAACTATGGCAGAGTCTCTGCCCACATCATGTCTGTTTTACTGAATATCAATTTAAGAGAAAAAACTTTTGGTAAGGCGATCAGAAATGGTCCTAGTTGGCCTAGGCTTGGAGGATTGACTTGTTCTTTTTTCGGTAAGATGCTGTCCTTGTCGCTTTCTTTGCTCGCTCCTCCTCTTGCTCTAGTTGTACCGAGACACTTCTGGCTGTAAAGCTTAGCGAATCAATATTCGGCTGTGCTAAGCTCGCCTGACAAGGGCTGATCTCTAGGGATTAATGCACTGACTCCTTCCACTAAGAGCTTATATGGATGTACTTATAGTAGTCAGCGGACGATAGTGAGGCCTTGTCTTGTGTCACTTTCTTCCAGTGCAAGCTCTCGTCGCAGATAATACGACACATAGATTATTCTGAGGGCTTAAATAGAATCTCGTAGCATCCTTCTTCTAGCATCTAAAAACTTTTACTACCAGGATGCCTAGTACTTGTAGTTCCCCACTAGCTGGAGGATACAGCTTGTCCTTATTTTATCCTGCATCCATTTATATACCAGATTCGTATTACATTTTAACTTTATGTAACTTTCAGCAACTTTTTATCTATATAATATATATTTTTAAGAGAACGGTTTAAAGGTGGAGCCTCTCATGGACGTTGTCATATACTGTTGAGGTTTCATCAGCTTCCATCTGAGGCTTCTCAAGTGGTTGTTTTTCAGATTAGTGCAGTGGACTTTTCTACTGTTGTAGAGAAGCATTGGCTCAGTCCATGATGTTCTTTGTCAACCAGTTGGATGTTAGTCTATGGCAGATTGTTGGTATAAAGCAGCCTTTCTCAACCTTTTTACCCCAGGGAAACCCTTAAAATTTTCCGGTCTCGAGGAACCACTGGTAAAAAAAATGTTTTTGGGGTTTGGTGGCAAAAATGCACCTTATGTTGGTGGAAAGTGAGACAAATATCCTCCTTACAGTGGAGGTCAGAACGCCCCACTTCCAGACAGCTAAAAAGGTAATTGGTATTTCAGTATATTGTTGGAGCCAGAACTTTACAGGTGCTATTAAATAGGTCAGTGGGCCACAGATCAAGGAACCCCTAACAGCTTCTCAAGGAAGCGCCGCCAAAAGCCCCTGGAGGAACCTCTAGCGGCTCCTGGAGGAACCTCTAGCGGCTCCTGGAGGAACCTCTAGCGGCTCCTGGAGAAGCCCCTAGCGGCTCCTGGAGAAGCCCCTAGCGGCTCCTGGAGAAGCCCCTAGCGGCTCCTGGAGAAGCCCCTAGCGGCTCCTGGAGAAGCCCCTAGCGGCTCCTGGAGAAGCCCCTAGCGGCCTCTGGAGAAGCCCCTAGCGGCCTCTGGAGAAGCCCCTAGTTACAAAATGCTTTTGTGACATAACAACCTAAAATAAAATATACTCTCCTCCCCCCACCCCCAAATAAATTTCATAACAGTGCCCAAAATACGAAGCTCTTTCTTTTGTATTTTTGCCTGTGGAGTTTGCACTTGTGAGTGTTGGAAGGAAGTAAAGACTGTATTGTTTATTCAGATTTTTATGTCGTCTGTAAAAAGTAAATTGAACTTTTTAAAATAAAAAGAGTCTTTGAACAAAGCCCCCTTTTAGCGGTCTTCTTGGTTTTGCTTCGGTAAACAGTTTATAAAAGACCATGGGGGGCTCACAGCTCAGCCTTGTGATGTCTGCGGAATGCGGGAAGTACGCTGCAGGCCGGAGGGGTCAGCCTAGGGAAAAAGGTGTTACCCTTGCTCTTTTCTTTGGCTTCCTCCCCTCGTTTCATCTTTTGCTGGCCAGACCTCATGACAGCAGCTGTTCAAAGGAATTCCATCTGTCCCATAGCTTGTGATCAACATTTGTGCAGCAGCTGCCCCACAACTGGCTAAGTGACTGTCTGTCCTACCAGCGGCCACGCAGTCTGGGTCCTGATGCTTTCAGATCATCTTTTGGCCAATAGAAGTGTTTTCCCATGCAGCCAAGGTGCCACTGGGCATCAATTAGCGGTCAATGGCCTTTAGAAGCTACAGTTGATTTGTGCCTTGAACAATTTAATTTTTTTTTTAATGAATACTAGACGGTCCCGTATGTAATGGTTTCTCTGTAGATGTAAATGTGGCTTTTTTAAATGAAAACTGTTTAAAAAAAAAAAAAAAAAAAATCCATCTGGCTGTGTAATTTTGTTCATTTTGATAAAAATAAATTATGTAGATTTTTTTTTTTTTTTTTTTAATGTTTACAACTTATAAAGATTTACTTTTAAAGTATAGCTAAAGGCAACACTAGTTTTGTATAGAGTGGAGAAGGATTGGAGACTGTCAGGTTTTTATTACTGTATGTGCCCCGTTCAAGCCCCACCCAATTTGTTTCGTCCTTTTAACGTTTACACAAAGTGAAGGAAAATCAAATCCCAAATTTTGGGTTGTTACGAGAACAGGAATAGAGGTAAAATCTTCCAGCGAGGGCGCTAGTTTTTTGGAGGGATCTCCTATCACTTCCTGTTTTGACTATGGAACAGGAAGAAAAATCTTCCCAATGGGATGCAAACAGCAAAAAAATAAACTTGACGGGTAGTATAACCCTCCTTTAGGCTTGGTTCACACCTAAAGATGATGCGACTCAAACAGGAGGGGTCCTGTGCATCCTGGTTCACCGTTTCGGGTCCAATTTCAGCCCGAACTTTGACGCACAGGGCTCCTGTGCAAATTTGCACCAGAGCCTCATTGGAGATATGTGAACCGGCTCCATAGAGAGCCGGTCACAATCTCCTGCTATTGCGAATTGGATGTAGAGAATCCCGCATCCATTTCTTAATAGTGTGAAGCCTGCCTTACTCTGTCCAAAAAGAAGAAAAAGTTTTGCATTTAGTTGTGCTGGCATGCTGTAATGTATTAAACATTTGCTTTGGGGGGGGGGGGGGGGTTATATTGCTTTAAAGGCCTGTTTATACCAAGTCGTCGTAGTATTTTGCGGCAACATGCGTTGGTGCTATGTGGTACTATTCATTCTGATTTTTACCGACGGATGAACTGTCTTCCAGCCCATTTCTTGAACAAGGTATCACGTAGTCAAGTTGTCACTGGTCTTTTTAAGGGCCAGTGGCGTTCGGAAGCTACAGTTTTATAGTTGGGTATGCAAAGAAATAAATGTATATGGACAGCCGCACGTGCCCTTTATTGGGTAAAAAGAAAATGCACTACAAAAACCAGCATACAGTGGGAAAAAACAGTTGACGCGTTTCACATTGAACCTCAATGCTTAGTCATAGCTATAAATGAAGTTTATAGTTGGGTGTTGCCAAAGAATGGTGATGCACTATTTTTAGGCCATATTTTGCAATGCACATCCTTCGGCAAAATGCATTAGCGTGTTGTTCAGAATGAATGGTGCCACATTGCACCAAAGAATTCAATGGGCCGCCACTGGTGTGGACGAGTCCTAAAGCATCAGAAACAAATTGCAGGTCTGCCATTTTATACTCGTAAAATTGTTCTCCGATTTGTAGCAGTGGGAAAAAAAGGCTCCAAGGAAGAAATTCCGGCTTCTATTTAATAAACATCTCACTTTTTTTTTTTTTTTTTATACGTAGCAGAGGGTTTTGCAAAGAAACATGTGGTGGAGATGATGTCCACTGAAGGGAGAAAAGAATTACATGGAAAACAAATAAGGTTTTGGCCAAGTAGCTGACACGCAAGGCCCCTCTCTCTTGTGCTTTTCTGCGGCAGCGATCGGCCCGGAGAACAGCGAAGGGTTTTTCTGAAAAGGTTGCCGCGTGTGTTTGAGGCAGATAAGCCCCTGGCTTTGAAGTGTGGCCACATCGAGCGCCCGCTCCTGTTGCTGCTGCCAGTCACGGGGAATTAATCACCTCCGCCGAGAGATAAGGGTGCAGAGTTTTCGTTAAAAAGTCTGGCGGGAGGGGCATAAAGACCCCAACTTTCTTTCATTTTTTTTTTTATCGCTTACGCTACGTTCTGAACATACAAATTTTGTATTGTTATTGTCCCTGGCTATTAACCTTTTCATCTACCAATGTGTCCCTGCTGAATGCAGTTAAATGGGTATAGCTGCAAAGTAGATCTAATCCCCAACCAATAAAATTTCATAGAACACGGTAATTTTGTAGCTGAATTCCAGGCACGTGGTATTGGTCCAGCTTGGACCTATGTAAGTGTATTTATTATACCTGTATAATCCTCTGGAACAGTGGTCTCAAATGCGGGACAAATGTGGCCCTTTGCTTGCCTTTAGCCAGCTCTTGGGACTATTTCCTCTACTGATACGAGGCACTGTTTCACCCGAATCCATAACAGTGGGGCGCAATTCCTCTTTCTGACACCAATGATGGGGCATAACTACTTCTTCTCATTTCATTGATGGGGAAATATTCCTCCAACTGACATTATAGGGCACTATTCCTACTACTGATACCAACAATAGGGGCAATATTTCACCCACTAATACCAGTGATGAGGCACAATTTCTTCCACTGACACCATTGATGGGTAACTATTTCTCCCACTGACACCAACGATATGGGGCATTATTCCACCCACTAATTCCAGTGATTGGACACTATTCCTTCCACGGACACCAATGATGGTGTGCTATTCCTCCCACTTACACCAACTATACAGGCACCATTTTACCTGCTGATACCAGTGGTGGGGCACTATTCCTCCTCCTAATTATCACAAGGGTGCTATGTATTTTTTATTTTTTTTTACTTCCACTGACCACCAAGCCTGAGGCAATATCTACTCCCAATGGCCACAGTCCAGCCCCTGTAAAGTCTATAGGACAGTAAACTGGCCCATTTGTTTAGAAAGATTATAGACCCCTGATCTAGAAGTTGGAAATCACTGTAGTAGACACAACTACTCCAGTGATCGCCGCCAGCTTCTGGTCTTGTATCGAGCTGCTGCTTACTTGAACACAATAGGTTGCCCACTTAAGGCGCCATTAAGTTTCTTAGTGAATGCCGTGTATTCTCTGATTGGACAAGATGGAGATTGTGATGTCACCACCACTTTGTCCAATCAAAGAACACTTTGCATTCATTGAGAAAATGTAATGCGTTCTGAATGGTGCCCATGCCCAGTGGTTGACCACCTGTGTTTACATTGGAGCAGGGCAGCCACTTTGAACACGGGACCCGGTAACCAGTGAAGATTACTGGAGTTGTGGTATCTGCTACAGTGGTTTTCAGCTTCTAGAGGCATCTCACAGGTATGGTATACACATACTGAGCTAGTGGGGATCGCTGGTATATACATACAGGAGCAAGTGGAGATCACTGGAGTAGCGGGGTTAACTGCAAGGTTTTCCAGTTTCTAGAGGGATCCCACATGTACATACATTGGTCCAAGATAGTTACATCCATCTAAAAATGTCCATACCTTGAATTCACTTTTAAAGGTTGCTTTCAATCATTTTAACTCTGCAGCTTTCTTTAAATGAATAACTGGTGATCCTGCCTTGGATGTTCTTGGCCACTTCCTGTTATCGGGTGACAACTGTGTCCCAAGTGCTCGCCTGCATTGTCACCCTGGAGATTTCAAGCAGCTGCACTGACGCGCATTGCACAGGCATGGTCCCCCATTGTCCTCATAAGAAACCTAGGCCAGAGCAATGATGGGCATCTAGCCAAGGGGTGTCGAACTCAATTTCACTGTGGGCCACATCAGCATTATGATTGCCCTCAAAAGGGACGGTTGTATCTGTAAGATTAGATGTCCAGCGCATGAAATGGCCTGGAAGGCCAGATTCGGCCCGCGGGCTTTGTTTGACACCTGTGCTCTAGCGCATGGGTTTCCAAACTTTTCAGTATGAGGACCACTTTGTAATGTATTGTAATTTTACAAATATTTGCTGGCTGAAACAAAAATCGCCATCAGAGTGGCCTTTCAAATTAGGGTCCCCCCTCCTTACATCAGAGCCTACATTAGATTCTCTTTTACATGAAGCTCCGTTACTAAGTCTCCTTTACGTCAGGGTCCCCATCAGCGTGCCCCCTTACATCAGGGTCCCCATCGGAGTGCCCCCTTACATCAGGGTCCCCATCGGAGTGCCCCCTTACATCAGGGTCCCCATCGGAGTGCCCCCTTACATCAGGGTCCCCATCGGAGTGCCCCCTTACATCAGGGTCCCCATCGGAGTGCCCCCTTACATCAGGGTCCCCATCGGAGTGCCCCCTTACATCAGGGTCCCCATCAGAGTGCCCCATTTTAGAGTCTGGAATAAGAGGTTGAGGTAGATACCATAGGCAGTCTGCTGACCCTAATGCTAAATCTGTGCACATTAAGGGTGGTTGTAAAGAAACTGGAGTAGATCAGCTTATGAAAATCATCTAACCCTATCGCACTCTAAGCAAAATGTGGAAAAATTAATTTTGAATGGAGTTGGAATATTTACAATCTGGCAGAATATATGGTGGTGTTTGTTAATATTCTTCTATATACTCTTAGGGCCTTCTTCCTCTTTATTTCACATTGCTGCCCTTTGCACTGTCTCATTGAAACCGGTTGTAGGCCATTAATCAGTCAGTATAATGGCGCCTTTGGTGACCACCGGCATTCACCTTCTAATCGGAGTTCAGATGAAGAACCTTTCCTCGAAGGGAGGAGGTTAATAAAGAGCGCTCCCGTTTTGGTGGAGTACACGCTCTCTTCCCACCAAGTGACAAACCGTTCCTCCATCTTTACCCATTTCCCACTTTAAAGACGCGTTACTAATGACCGCAATTAATCTCCGTCATTTCTCTAATCATAATTAACTAGACGCCAAGACTTTGCCGCTCATCCAGGAACTAATAAACAAAGAATTATTACCTGGCAAGACCGGCCGTCGGGGGCCTGCCAGGAGGTGGAACCGGAAACCTGAACTAATCTATATATTAACAACCTTACAGCAAGGCCAAGAATGCGGCGCGTGACCTGGCGCTTTGCATTTTGGGTGTTTTTCGTTCTGCGGGAATCGGGGAAATACACGCAAAAACACAACGCACATCGTCATTGATGCTTTGACTCATGCGTTGTCGTGAAACCACCCTAAAGTGGATCTTATCAAGTCTACATACATTTAAAAAAATAAATGTAATAATAAATAACATATATATAGATGTTATATCTGTCTCTATCTATCTAGATAAATAAATAAATAAATATATATATATATATATATATATATATATATATATATATAATTTCAACAAACTCAAAATCAGTTTTTCATTAGGAAGCCCCGAGCCCCAGTCCAGTGTCTCTGCCTAGCCTGAGATGATGTCATTGGTCTGCTGCAGGCAGCAGGAAGCACTTCCTGAGTCTCTTCTCCCCCTAGTGGGTTAGAATGCAACATTGTAACTTGGTGGCAAGTTACAAGATGTGAGACTGCAGCAGAGGCTTGAACAGTGTCACACTTTTTTGAACCCAAGAACAGTGCCTGGACAAAGATGGAGCCGCCCTACTGGAGTTGTCCTTCGTCCCACTTTAGGTGAGGTAGATTTTAGAGAAATTGAGGTTGCCCTTTCCTCTTAAAGGGACGGTCATCCTTATCCTGACTTTACTACCCAATAATTGACTCATCTGGAACAAGCATACACCGTATGATACACAAGGAGAGCTGTGGGAGGGGCCATCAGGCTCCTCCCACTACAGGCTGCCTGTAGACAACTACAGGTGAGGGGCGGAGACCAGACCAGTCACCCTGCACAAGGAGAGCAGAGCTGTGGGAGGGGCCCAGCAGGCTCCACCCTCTACAGGCTGCCTGCAGACACCTACAGGAGGGGGCGGAGACCAGACCAGTCACTCTTCACAAGGAGAGAGAGCAGCAGTGAGCGGTCTTTATTACAGGAAGTCGCACACTGGATTACCTCACAGATCTGGAGGAAATACACAAAGCTCACCAAGATTTAGGAAGAATACACATGAGGATTGTATGTAGACCATGTTTATTGTCTTATTTTGGAGTTCCCCTTTAACAAATCTGCAGAATCAAATCAGAACTGGTCCGAAGAAAGGTTGAGCGACTTTTTGCCCTTTTTTTTTGTATTTTTTTTATGTCATTACGGATGTTGGCTGCACATAATAGGACACTTTTCATCCCTCTCCTTCCTCTGGCTGTCACTGCGAGTTAAGGCGAGCGCCCGGCCTTTTCAAATCAGAGCTGACATTAATAGTAAGCCTGTTAGGAGGGTGGAAGGAATTAGCGGATTGCTGCGGCCGCATCGCCGAACACCGCCGCTTTGTCTGTGCTCCAGGGCCTAGTAGTGTGCCTGTGGTACTGAGGGGTTAATGTAAGGTTGCCCTTTTACCTGTTGGATCTACTCTGGAGCTTCTGACGTTTGAAGCTGAAGTTTATTCTGTTAATATCCCCCCCCCCCCCCCCCAAATCAACATCCTTTCTGTATTCATTACATACTTTATTTTAGATCCAGTGATGTCATCGAGTTGGGGGAGTTGGGAGGCCTCCCCAGCCAGCAGAACACAGTGATTACTGCTCACGGCTATACTCGCTGGCAGTAATCGCATGCAAAAATCTGATAGGCTGGTTGTACAAAAGTCAATCGATGATCAACTTGGGTACAATCAGCCTGCCTGTAGATGGATCATTTGCATGTTCCAGGGACATGCACATTTAATATCAAGTGTCTTGATATTAAAAGTTAACCGTTACAGTATTTTTTAGCTGCTGACTTTTTATTTTATTTATTTTTTTGTACAGGCTGGATCTCCTTTTTTAAAGTGGAGTTCCGCGCCTCCCCCCCCCCACAAGCAAAAAAATAAAAGCCAGTAGCTGCTGACTTTTAACATAAGGACACTTGCCTGTCCTGGAATCCAGAGGTGTCGGCACCCCAGCCGATGTTTCCATGGGCTCTCGGGTGCTGCCGCTGCCATTGCCTGTAATGGAAACTGTCCGTGAAGCCTTGCAGATTCACAGCCGGTTCTCTACTGCGCATGTGCGTTCTGAATGGCTAGTCGGCATGGGGAAGGTGGAGGGGGACCGAACGTCTGAGGGATCTTGCTGGGGCGAGAGCTCTCAGAGTGGGGATGGGTACCAGCTAAAAACAGATACCCGCTCCCCCCCCCCCTCCGAAAGGTGCCAAAAGTTGCACCGGAGGGGGGAAGATAGCAGATAAGTGGAGCTTCCACTTTTGGGTGGAACTCCACTTTATGTGCCATTAAAAAATGATTGGCGCCCAAAGACGCGTGGTGCGTTTTGCCATTCTTGCAGAGCGATACGGGATCCCGAAATTCCAGATATGAACGGGGCCTTAGGATACCTCAGTTCAGGGTGGAGCACAAATCCAAACATCGACCATGAGCATCGGCACGCGATTCTCTACTGAACCGAAATGTTGCTTTCCAAGTTTGAAATGCGTCGCTCGGTGGGGATCCCCGGTGGCGTCGTCGGCTCTCCTCCCCGATCCCTTCCCTACACTAATATCCTTTTGTTTGCGGAGCGCTTAGTCTCCATTGACCCACATTTCAGTCCTCTGCTAACTTCACCGCGTTTAAGAAAAAAAATCTTTATTTTCCTCTCATTAAAATATGTAATTTGACAGCTGTAGCCAAAGGCTCCCATTCATTTTTTTTTTAGTTACATTTTTCCTTTTTTTTCCCTTTTCCCTCGACTGGCGCTTGTTACGGCTCAATTATACAATTACCCCGAATTCTCGGGGAGGCTGAAGACACTGAAATCCAAAATATGTTTTAATAGACATGTTATTCTGTTATCAGCTGTGCTGATCCTCACTGTAATTGGAAGAAACAAACAAATATGTCTGTCTGTGGGGGAGGGGAGGGGGGAGATTTGCATCTATTTTCTTGTACAATGCTTTGTACGTGAGATTAGGATTCGGATTGCATCTGCAGTTTCCTTTTTCTGCTTATATTTTGCCTTCTCTGATTCCCCCATCCCCCACCCCTCTCATTAACATGATAATGACATTCTTAAATAAAACTTAAAGCTATGTTTTCTGTATATAGGTTTCTGTGCTTCTCTATGTAATGCAGGCAGATCATGGGCGGTGGGAAGGGCCGCACTTGGCTTCCTAAAAACATCCCCACACCCTGCTTTGGGAATCCTTGGTCCTGATGCATGCAGTTGGGTTACGCAAATATCTAAATGCATTGATGAATGCATGTCAATATGGATGAGTGGGCATTCCTAAATAGGTAATGCCCACATGTGAAACGGAGCCTGCATGGTTAAAAGAACTGAAAACAAATGAGTGAAAAGGGCAGGCCACGGACAGTCAGGCTGGGGAGGTAAGGCTAGATGATGCTGGATGTCCTCCAGCTAGGAATTAAGGGGGGCTCTCAGTAAGCAATGTTAATCAAAGAGAGGAATCAGTTTTAATGCCACCCTACCCCCCCCCCCCCCCTCCAACCACAAGAAGTTCTTAAAGAGGAAATTAACCCACCCTGGGAGCTGTTGCCAAAGAAAGTCAAAGGGCAAAGGACTAGACCGCAATATCTCCTACAGTCTCTCTCTGCAGCTGATTTTTCCTTGACTTGCTATGCCTTGTCCTGCACTGTCAATTTGTGGAGGTGGCCATCTTGGTAGAGGCAGTGCTTTGCTTCCTCATGTCCAAGTCCTCCAGTGGGCATTACAATAGAAGAATAGATCCACAGGAAGCATTAAGCAGGACAGGGGGATTCTTGCACTACAGGTCCTCAGGGGCTGCTTCCCCTCCAGCAAGAAGAGCAGCGAGCAATGCAATAGAAGAATAGATCCACTTGATGCATGAAGCAGGGCAGGGGGATTCTTGCACTACAGGTCCTCAGGGGCTGCTTCCCTTCCAGCAAGAAGAGCAGCGAGCAGTACAATAAAAGAATAGATCCACTTGATTCATGAAGCAGGGCAGGGGGATTCTTACACTACAGGTCCTCAGGTGCAGCTTCCCCTCCAGCAAGAAGAGCAGCGAGCAATACAATAGAAATATAGATCCACTTGATGCATGAAGCAGGGCAGGGGGATTCTTGCACTACAGGTCCTCAGGTGCAGCTTCCCCTCCAGCAAGAAGAGCAGCGAGCAGTACGATAGAAGAATAGATCCACTTGATGCATGAAGCGGGGCAGGGGGATTCTTGCACTACAGGTCCTCAGGGGCTGCTTCCCCTTGAGCAAGAAGAGCAGCGAGCAATACAATATAATTATAGATCCACTTGATGCATGAAGCAGGGCAGGGGGATTCTTGCACTACAGGTCCTCAGGTGTAGCTTCCCCTCCAGCAAGGAGAACATTGAGCAGCACAGCAGTGACATCGCCAAATCTCACTCCCAAATCTCTTGAGTCTAGCAGTCAGAGGCAGCAGTGCCTTAGATCGGGGGTGTGGAACTCCATTTAACCACGGGCCGCATCAGCATTCTGGTCGCCCTTAAAGGGGCAATTGTATCTGTAAGACTAGATGTCCAGAGCACCCTCCCCCTGAATGCTGAGACCAGGGTAGTCAGCGATGAGGGGGTGCTGCGGCTGCACAGAGAGGCGCAGGATCTGTAGGAGGAGCTCTGACCTTCTCCAGGGGTGGCAGAGACTAACCTGTCCGCAGCTGCGCAGGATCTGGCAGAGGGGTTCTGTTCTCTCTGCTGCTGACGGAGACAAGGTTTGGGCAGAGATGAGGGGGGTGCCACAACTGCAGGAGAGGTGGGAGGGCCACATGAAATGGCCTGGAGTGGCTGAATTCGGACCGTAGGCCTTGTGCCTTTTTAGATGATCTTACACTGCAGATATACAGCTTCCCATGAGGCTGTTACATGGGTGCTCAACCTGTGGCCCTCCAGCTGTTGTGGAACTACAAGTCCCATCATGCCTTTGGAAGTCATGCTTGTAAGTGTCAGCCTTAGGACTTGTAGTTTTGCAACAGGTGGAGGGCCTCAGGTTGAGCACCCATGCTGTAGGTATTGGAGAGCGGAGGCCACACCCACATACTGGGAAGGGCACTATTATTTTTTAGGAAGCATTCAAGACAACAGGGCCCATTTCCTTTAGGTTACCTCTAAGGCCCCTTGCACACTGGGGGACGTTTAGTTGCCATGCGTTTTTTCCTGTCATCTGGAAGGGACAGGTGCAAGGTCCTGCCCTGTTGCAGGCAGGCTGCGGCTGTACGAGGATGAACGCAGTACCATTGGCATCCATTCAGGGATGAATTTCCAGAACTTGGAAGACCTTCCCTTTAAAGGGGTTGTAAAGGTAAAAGTTTTTCACCTTAATGAATGAATGAATGACTTGTATAGCGCTACTCATGCGAACTGAATCGCCTCTGGGCGCTTTTTCCAGCCAGAGTCTGCTTGGCTGGTGCGGTCATTTTACCCCGAGGATCGTGACACGCTTGGCACACAGTCATACATATATATACTGGGCCAATTTGGACAAGATCCAATTTACCTACCAGCATGTCTTTGGAGTGTGGGAGGAAACCGGAGTACCCGGAGGAAACCCACGCAGGCACAGGGAGAACATGCAAACTCCAGGCAGATGGTGTCGTGGTCGGGATTCGAACCAGCGACCCTTTTGCTGCTAGGCGAAAGTGCTACTCACTGCACCACTGTGCTGCCCCACATGCATTCTAGATCAGGGGTGTCAGGGGTCCCCCTCACTTGGTGGTGGTAGTGGTCTTGGAATACGAGGGGCACCTTCCATGCCGTGATCTGATCTCCAGCCTGGTTTTGCAGACTTGTGCAGCCGGAGGAATTTTATAGCTCTTGGCTGGGACTGCTGCGCACATATAAATGCATATGATGTGTGTGGAACGCGCTTCTTCCCCGGCAACCGTCCCAGACAAACATTACTGATGGAGATCAGCCCTGATGGTGTGACAATCCAGATTCTGCTGACGGTGTCACACTTCTACGGTGAGCCCGGCGCGGACTCGGCAGATATTCTGCCTTGACGCACCCGTGTTAAATACACACATTCCTTAACGGTATTAAAGAATGCGTGCAAATAAATATGGCCGACAGGAAGAATTATGGCAACTAAATTGCTGCCATCTTTTATCTACACACTTTTTTTTTTTTTACACTACGAAAAGAAACTTAATAAATAAATAAACGTAATAAATAAATAAAATAAATTAATTAATACATTTATATTATTATTTAAATTTAACATTTAAATTAATAAATAAAATAAAAGCAGTTTATGTACCAGAATGTGTCCTGGTTATCAGCCTCTTGAAGTCCCTGTACAGCAGGGCTGGAATGTCAGAAAGAAGCAGCACAAGGAGCCAATCGGTTCATGTGCTGACGAGAAGCATGCCGATTGGAGAATGATAAAGGTAAGCTCATCAATTGAGCTGCTTCTCTGTTCACTGTCCATTCAGACTGGGAGCCAGTCCAGGTTAAATAATGCTGGCCACCAGACTGAGGACATCTAGTGGCAGAAAGGGATACGGCAGTATCTCAACGAGTCCTATCCTAAGGCTGCATTCACACCTGAGCGTTTTGTCGCTTGAAGCGTGACGCCCCCAAAACGCTAGAGGGGAAAAAATACTTTATTCTCTATGGAAATGGTTCACATCTCCACTCCAAAACGCCTGACGCCGAACGCCTGAAGCCCAAACAAGTTCTGGACCCTTTTTTGTCGCTCAAATTTGGGCGTTTTACATTGGTGACCCTAGACCTGTAAAAAATCGCAGTAAAAACGATGCGTTTTGTTGCGGCAAATCGCGGTAAAAACGACGCGTTTTGTCGTGGTAAACGCCGCAAAACGCTACGCTCAGGTGTAGTCGTAAGCGTGCTTGTGCAGAAATATGGCTGACAAGTAAATAAATTGCAGATCTCATTTTTGTATATACTTGCCAGATCACAATCCTATATTTTTGTTCAAAATTGCAACAAAATCTGCTTTTCATTTTTTATCTTTTTTAATAGGCTTCTCATTTTTCTATGGTAATTTATGGCTGGAGTTTTTCTTTACATCCTACATACCCCGTTAGGGAAAATCTCTATACACCCTATTCTGGTGACACAACAGGAAGGGAGGTTAATGCTCATGATTGACGGTTGAGGAGGTTCAAATGACAGTGGATGGATTTCTGCTCATACTGGAGCAAATATATAGGAGCCTATCAAAGCATACATTGGAGCAAATACTGTATCTTATTGTGTCACTTGAACAGGAAGTGAGAACAATTCTCCCAGATGGGGACGCAGGCAACAGAATGTTTCCATGTTCTAGCCTTTCCTACTCAAAGTATTTTTTTTTACAACTTATCTACTGGGGTTAAAAATCTGCATTTATTCCTAGAAAGAGCTTTAACCCCCCACCCCTCTCACCCCTCAAGATTTGATATTTTCAGGAAACCGAGGCCCTTGAGAATAAAATGGCAATAGTAGTAAAAAAAAAAGTGTATGATCTCTGCACAGCTATTTATGAAAGGCATTATTAAGAAAAAAATAATACGGTAAAATCGATTTTACAAATACAATATTATACCCAATGTTTTTGTTAAATCTAAAAGATGAGCTTGCATCAATTAAATAGATACCAAAGTAAATGCCAAAACATGGCAAGTATTAAAATGGCGCATTTGCACATTTGCGCATTTGCAGTGCCCTACACTGTACAATTTTTATTGGGGGGGGGGTGCTTTAAAATGTTGTATTTTTTATTATTATTATTATTATTATTATTATTTGTATTTTATATCCTTTTTTTATTTTTATTTTTTACACAAAGGGTCTAGCAAGCCTCCACTGTGATAGCATTGTGCAGGTGACGGGTCTTTTTTTTTTTTTTTTTTTTTTTTTTTTAGACATTGGGGGGTCTATTGAACCCCCATTGTCTCCCCTGCCCTCCACTACACCTAATCAATCACAGATGAGCTTGCTTTAACTCCTTGTTTACCACAGCGTTTATGAACGTACCTTAGTAGACACAACTGACGAAAGCACTTTTGTTCCTTTGCCATCAACTATTTTTTTCTATATCACTGAGATCATATTGTTGCTTTTTGTTTCTTTAAATTACCAAATCAACTTATGTTTGCCACGATCTGGCCAGTTGTACATTTGGAGGTGTGGACAGGGAAGACTTTTTTTTTCTGTTTATTCAAAAGAAAGAAAAAAGGAACAATTGGCTTCTTAATATAATACAAATTTGCAAAGTGATTTTCAAACAGCGATTGGCGGATGAACGCAGCCGCTATGTTTAAACGACCCGTGTTTTGTAAACAATGAGGTCTGTTCCTTTAAATCAGCTGAGGGTCGGCTCCCTTAATTAAGTACATTTGTTTAGTAAAACTGCCTAAAAATAATCCTCCGATGATGTTATCGGGATGCTGGCGCAGAATCAAAGCCTTGCCTCTAATTAAACGAGGCCTGTGATTTGTTTACGAGCTGGCATATATTTCCATGCTAATGAGCCCGCTGTGGGGATCCCGGGCCCTCTGCTCCCAGCTTTCGGCCTCGGGGTGCGTTCTTGGCACAGAGGCTTCTGGCACGGCCAATACGACTCCATCCTAACGCCTCGGAGGGGCTCGGGCAGGTCTGAGAGCTTCTGTGCCTTTTATGCTCAGATAGTCAAGTTGCCTGAGCGTTCTAATTAAAGTTTTTATTATTTATTTATTTATTTATTGTTATAGAAGGGATGATATTAAAGGATTCTGGTGCAATTTGGAAAGGACAAAGAGAAGCCTATTCTGTCCTCAAGGCCCCCATAAATGTTTTTATTTTTTATTAATGGATATCCCACAAATCTTATATAGATTGATATAATAAATTAAGCATTTTTAAAAAAAAAAAAATTATATATATATATATATATATATTTTTTTTTACCGATTTTGTTTTTATAAATTCATAATTAAAAGTTAAGAATATATAATTTTTTTTTTTTTTTTAATTCTTCAGTCTTTATTAAAATACCTGGTGATTCTGCCATGGAGATTCCCCACTTCTGTTAAGCCTCGTACACACGATCGGATTTCCATCGGACAAATCTGTGGAATTTTTGTCCGAAGGGCATTCGTAGTGAACTTCTTCTGCATAGAGACGGCAGAACTTTTTCAACCAACATACACAAAACTTTTTTTTCTGCTCTTTAGCGCCACCATTTGGGCAACTTCTGCTTTTGTCTTATGGTTAGTATTGGTTCGGAGCATGCGTGTTTGTACTTTTGGAATTTAGTCTGACGGACTTGTGTACAATCCGACCGGACACCTTTGTTGGCGGAAAGTTAATACATTAGTAGTCAATAGGAAAAATGCTTCTTAAATTGGTGGTCAATTGGAATAATGTCCCACATTGGTGGTCGGTAGGAAGAATGCTTCTTACATTGGTGGCCAATTTAAACAATGTCTTCATTACATTGGTGGTGAATTGGAAGAATCTCCTCCTTACATTGGTAGTCCGTAGGAAGAATGCTTCTTACATTGGTTGTAAGTAGGAGGAATGTCCCCCTTAAGTTGGTGGTCAGTAGGAAGAATGCTTCTTACATTGTTGGTCAATTGGAAGAATGTTCTCCTTACTTTGGTAGTCAGTAGGAAGAATGCATCATACTTTGGCCCCCAATGTAAGAAACATTTCTCCTACTCGCCACCAAAATATGAAGCATTCTTCCTACTGACTACCAAAGTAAGGAGGACATTCTTCCAATTGACCACCAATGTAAGAGGGACCTTCTTCAAATTAGCCATCAATATAAGAAGCCTTCTTTCTACTGACCACCAATGTAAGGGGGACATTCCTCCTACTTACCACTAATGTAAGAAGCATTCTTCCTACGGACTACCAAAGTAAGGAGGACATTCTTCCAATTAACCACCAATGTTAAGGACATTCTTCCAATTAACCACCAATGTTAAGGACATTCTTCCTGCTGACCACGAATGTAAGGGGGACATTCTTCAAATTGGCCACCAATGTAAGAAGCATTTTTCTTATGACCACCAATGTATGTGGGGCATTCTTCCAATTGACCACCAATGTAAGGAGGACATTCTTCGTACTAACCACCAACGTAGGGGGTGGGGGGGGAGATTCTTCAAATTGGCCCCCCAATGTAAGAAGCATTCCTCCTCCTTGCCACCAATTTGAGGAATGTTCCCCCTACGTTGGTAGTTAGTAGGACGAATGTCCTCCTTACATTGGTGGTCAATTGGAAGACTGTTCCCTTACAGTGGTGGTCAATTCGAAGAATGCTCCTGGATGAGAATAGATGATCTAGAGCAGTGGTTCTCAACCCTCTAGTGCCGTGACCCCTTGATAACATTTCCCAAGTTGTGGGGACCCCTAACAGTAAAATTATTTTGTAGCGTGTGTTGTCGGCACCCATTTAGCTCTCCCGGAGTCCCTTCCACTCATACAGTATTAAATCCCATTATGCTACATTTTAAGATGTACTACTTTTTCTCTTTGTTCTCCTTTCTTTCCCTTTTATCTTTCTATCCTAATTTTTATTTTTTTCCCATCACTCTCTCTAGCCGTCTTTCTTGTTGTTTAATGACAACTATAATCACAGGTAGTGTTACTCACTGTGTCTCGACTTTGTGGTGTCTCGCAGCAGTGACACCTATGCCAAAATCAGAAGATAGGGTCTCCTCCAGCCCCTCCCACTTCATTCTTTACCAGTCAGCTGACCTCTAGTCTCTGCCCCACAGCCATGCCGTGAACTGAGTGGGTGGCTGTGAAGAGGCGAAGGGGCGGCCGCAGGCTTCAGGGACAGCCCTGCTGGGCGGCTGCACAAAGGCTAGGAGAGCGGTGCAAGCTTCAGGAACAGCCCAGGATTTGGTGACCCCTGGCATTTCGTCATTTGACCCCCAAGGGGGTCCCGACCCCCAGGTTGAGAACCACTGATCTAGAGCATTTTATTGTGTTTTGCATTATAGTTTACGCCAAAACCATTGGGTTTTGCAACTATCTCCTATTATTTTTTTTTATTAAACTATTTTAAATTTTTTTGAGTAATGTTAAGGATTGGTTGCTAAGCAGCAAGTATGCCAAAAATGTATTTGTTTTCCAACTGATGAGGTCAAAATCGAGTCCATGTCATTCTGTAGGCATCTGCGACCAAAACAATGTAATACACAGACTTGGCAGTTCACTAAAACAATTAATTTAAGATTGAAATGAGAGACATGTTATGAGAAGTCTGGTTGATCTAAGATCGCCCTCCCTGCACTGGTGGAATGCATAGAAGAATCTTTTTGATTGCTTGCGGCAACTAGGTGTCCAAGGCCGATCATCCGTCAGACATTTTATTAAAATAAGGGAATGTTCTTTCAAGAGCCTCTTTCTCTGTCTTCGATTACTGATCCCCCCGCCCCCCCCCTCATCCATTCACACCACGTGCCCACGTTTCACTAGCTGTTTTCTTGTTGCCGCCGTTGCCCAGGCAACCTTGCCCATCCGCAGCTAATGTCATCCTGACACTGTACAGAGCCCTCCTGCGTCTGTTGACTGCTCAGCCATCTTACAGGGTGTGGGGGGGGGGGGGTTTGTCTTTTGTGTTAATATTTGCTTTCCTCTGGAGCAGGTCTATCTGTCGTCCGGGTTTAATCGCTGTAAAGCACTCACATTGGCTTATACACTCTCACAGCGCGAGCATTCACGGCACGGCTATACAACACTTCACGAATGTCAAGTTGGAGCAGCAATTGTGATCCCGTGTTTGTCTAATACTCCATGTGTTTGCTTGTGTCCTTCTAATCTTTTTAATAGCACTGGGGAGTTTATTTGAAGGGCTCAATCGTGTGTTTATCAGCTGCCGCTTTGCCTCCATAGTGGTAAACATGGCTGAGGCCCTGTAGTGGTTTGGATTAGCGCGAGTATTGACCGAGAAATGATGAGACGGTCCCTGGGATTGAGTGGTCTGTAATTAAACCGCTTTTGCTGAGAGAATCCCCAAACTAATTAAACCGCTTGTTTTAACTCTTTCTTTGGGACTTTCTTGCTTATTAAGGGGCCTCGGGCATGAAGGTCTTAAGGAAGATGTGTTCTTACAGCCCTTATAGTCTGATGAGTCTTCCTTTCTTTGCTCTATTCTGTAAAGGGGAACCGAAGTGAGGTTTTGGTTGCAATGGGGAGAAAGAGTGTGTACAAACCACTACACAACATAGAGTAGGGTTTCTCAACCAGGGTTCCATGGAACCCTATGTTCCTTCTAGAGCAGAGGTGTCAAACTCTATTTTTATTGTAGGCCGCATCAGCATTATGATTGCCCTCAAAAGGGCCTGGTTGCATCTGTAAGATTAGATGTCCAGCGCATCCCCTCCCCTTTACATTAGATGTCAAGAGCCACCCCACCATCTGAAGTTGAGTCCCCTACATCACAGTGAACCCCCTTTCCTTATGCTGCTGCCTGGAAGAAGCTTGAAAGCAGAAAGTAAGGGGTTTGGAGTAGGACCAGTGGAGGGCTGGAGCTCTCCTGCAGTTGCAGGGGACGTGCGAGGGCCACATAAAATGTCCTGGAGGGCCAGATTCGGCCCGCGGGCCTTTTGTTTGACACCTGTGTTCTAGAGGTTGCTATGGTTCCTTCAGAGGCAGAAATTGCTCCTCGCTTCCTTGTGCAATGAACAATTTTTGCCTCTCAGGTTAGTTCCTACTGACGCCATTAAGCTTTTTAGCTCTCTGTAAGGGGGAAATTCTTCCCAATAACCACAAGTGTAAGGCGCATTCTTCCCACTAATCATCACACTAATGTATCATGAGTTGTAGATATAGTAATTTTTAGCAGGGGTACCCCGAGACCAGAAAGTTATTTCAAGGCTTCCTCTGTACTGAAACGGTTGAGAGAGGCTGGCCTAGAGCAAAGTCGTTTTCATGGTTCTACAACACAACCTTATGTTGACCATGAACATGGCAGTTCTGGAAGGGTTTCATCAACTTTCATTTGAAAAAATGGTTTGTTGAGAAGAGAACTGCCCATTCTTTCTATTTCTAAAACCTGAAAATATTAAACCAAAGGTGGTGGGTTAAGGCACATTATTTTTTAATCGAAAGTTAATGGAAAGTTTTTAGAACTGCCCATTCTTTCTATTTCAAAAACCTGAAAATGGTGGTGGTTTAAGGCACATTATTTTTTAATCGAAAGTTAATGGAAAGTTTTTAGAACTGCCTTGCATGTGGCTGGCATCAGTTTAGTTCTTCTTAAGCCCTGGTTCACACTGGGTACGATTTGGAACGATTTGATCGGCGGCAATTGTCGGCAATGGCACTGTCCTAATCAGTGCGACGCCGCATCTGCGATTTCAAAAAGTAGTTCCGGTACTACTTTTTGCGATTTCGGGCCGCGATTTACATTAAATTGCGGCCAAAATCGCGGCCGCCAAATCGCGGTAAAATCGCGCATTTTACCGCGATTTTGAATTCGCAGCAGTGTGAACCTAGGCTAAAGGTAATAATAGTGCAAGGGAGAGTTATAACGATTGTCGGATTCTTTTTTTGTGTCGTGTCAGTGGAAGGAATAGGGCCTCATTGGTGTCAGTGGGAGGAATAGTGGCCCATCATTGTTGTCAGTGGGAGGAATAGTGCCCCATCATTGGTGTCAGTGGGAGGAACAGTGCCTAGTATCTGGAGAAAGCGTCTCAAGGGCCAGAAAACTGCAAAAAAAAATCCGCATTCACCATATGGGCTGCAGTTTGGTTTAGAAAAAAGCTGCCCTCCAGTAGTGTCTATCACCAAACTGACTACACAACTTACTGGTGGACACACTTTCCTGGGCTTCTCCCAAGTACAAATTTGTTGTACAAAGTGCCTGTGTTCTGTCAGTGGCCACACTCCTGTCTTCTTTACCAAAATGTCTTTCTAACATGTATGTGGAAATTGATTTGTGATGTTTATTGCTTTTAAAGGGCCTAACCAACTTTCTTGTTTTTCTTTTATAGATCTTGGTCGACCTGTCCAGCCCATTCCCCCACGCCTCCCAGCAGTATGAGAACGTACTGGTTCACGAAGGAAACGCCATCCTCAGGGACTTGGTTCTCAGCCCCGAACGCCAGTATATCTACGCTATATCTGAGAAGCAGGTAATGCTGATGGGTTTTAATTTGAATGTGTTTATAAAGTCAGCAAACATCAATGGGCCTATTTTAGAACGCAAGGGGTAATTTGCATTCAATCACAGAATTACTGTAGATGAATTAGATATTTGCTTTCTTTGATCTGATTAATTGCTCATTTACATCTCTGCTCAAATTTATTTATTTTTTAAACATGCACTTTTAAATTGGTCTTTCTGAGATATTTTGCGCTAGGCACAGCGCTTTCTCGAGGAATCTTTAAGAAGGAGCTGTGCCTAGCTGGAAACATGTCAGTATAGACCTTTTTTATTTTAGCTGGCTATTTTTTATAAAGGAAGAATATTCTATGACATCTTGGTGGGTGACATTCTTGTTGCTGGTACAAAGAAGAATTTGTTAAACCTCGTACACACGATAGGTTAACCAGAGGAGAACGGTCTGAAGGACCGTTGTCATAGGTTAACTGATGAAGCTGACTGATGGTTCGTCGCGCCTACACACCATCAGTTAAAAAAACGATCATGTCACAACGCGGCGACGTAAAACACAACGCCGTGCTGAAAAAAACAAAGTTTAATGCTTCCAAGCATGCGTTGACTTGATTCTGAGCATGCGCGGATTTTTACCAATGGTTGTGCCTACTAACGATTGTTTTTTTCCCATCGGTTAGGAATCCATAGGTTAATTTTAAAGCAAGTTGGCTTTTTTTTAACCTATGGGGCCTACACACGATCGGTTTGGACCGATGAAAACGGTCCTTCAGACCGCTGTCCTCTGGTTAACCTATCGTGTGTACGAGGCCTTAGAGTTGTTGTTGTTGCATACACTTTAGGGCAGGGGTGCCCAACCTTTTGAAGAGCGAGGGCCACTTAAGCAACTTGGTAACCATTCGAGGGCCACTATGAGCGGAGCGGGCGGAAGACAGGTCACGGCTACTCTATAGGCCCTCCTATCCGTCCAGATGAAAGGGGATGAATTCTCTTCTGTTTTTCGGATTGGAGGTAGGTGGGCATAAACAGACATCTGTCGCTCTATAGAGGTGAATTAAGGGTTTCATTTGGTCGGGCCGATCTTGTGAAAAGAGCCCAAGACTGCTTTCACACTGATGTGCTGCGGTATACCCACACCGTGGGTGCAGCGTAGTGCACCTATGTCTATCCTGCGGGTTAGCTGAACTTTGCCATAGACTCCACCTGTGGCAAAAGTCGGCACTGTAGAGGAAGCATCGGCTTATGTGGCTCTGCTCCTGCTTTCTTCCTCTACCACCAGCTTCATTCACAACACTGATGCTGTGGTATGGCCGGCAACCTGCGATCTGGGCTTGCCAACCCTCCATTCCAGAGAAGAAGGTCGGGGGCCACATCAGAGAGCTCCGTGGGCCACATGTGGCCCCGGGCCACTGGTTGGCCACCCCTGCTTTAGGGCTTTCTGCTATAATGCATATCCAAAATAATTGCACTGATTACTGTATAAATGACACTGGCAGGGAATGGGTTAACATCAGGACGATCAAAGGGTTAAATGTGTTCCCTCACTGTGTTTTGTTACTGTGTGGGGGAAGTGCTGACAGGAACAACACAGTAATCGCTGTTTCTAATCACTAGGAACAGCAGATCTACATGTTGTCCCCTGTCAGAACAGGGATCTGTCTTGTTTACAGATTCCCGTTCTGCCTCTCTGTACCACGATCACGGGTGGCTGGCAGACATGGCGTCAGGCCGGGCACGCACATTGTCTCCTCCTCTGTGAAAGTACAATGTTTCGCGCAATAAAGCTGCCCTGCCACAGTATATATGCTGTGGGTGGTCTTTAAGTAGTTAAACTAAAATAGTGTGGTGTTTTCCTGTGCAAAAATGTTTTGGGAGTTTGTTGCTTCGGAAATTTTAGTTCATAAGGACAGAATCGGCTGTCAAACGTGTATACACTATCAGAAAATCATACGATCGTTCCTTGGGCTAAATTGTTCGCCCAATGTATTCTTCGGCATATTTTTGGTAAAAAAAAATCGCAATAAGCGTATGTTGATTGGTTTGCGAAAGAGTTATAGCGTCTACAAAATAGGGGGTCGTTTTATGGCATTTTTATTATTATTATTTTTACTAGTAATGGTTGCGATCTACGATTTTTATCGTGACTGCAACATTATGGCGGACACACACTTTTGACGCTGTTTTGGGACCATTGTCATTTATACAGCGATCAGTGCTATACAAATGCACTGATTACTGTGTTATTGACACTGGCAGCGAAGGGGTTAAGTGTGTCATAAGGAGTGATTCTAACTGTGGGGGCGGGGCTTACTGTAACAGGACACTGATCTCTGCTCCCGATGAGAGGGAGCAGAATATTGGTGTCCTGTCACTAGGCAGAACAGGGAGATGGCTTGTTTACAAAGGCATCCCCCCGTTCTGTCGCTCCGTGACACGATCGCGAGACACCGGCGGACATAGAGTCTGCGGGTCCCACGGTCACAAAGACCGCGGCAGACGTGCGCCCACTAGGCGGCAAATTCAAATTAACGTATATTTGTATACGTTGCTTTGCCTGTCCGTGCCATTCTGCCGATGTACAAGTGCGTGAGGCAGGCAAGCAGTTAAAGTGGTTGTAAAGGCACAAGGTTTTTTACCTTCATGCACTCCATGTGTGCAGCAGCCCTCCCGAATACCCCCCCCCCCCCTGAATGAGAGCCTTGCCTCCCATTGGCTCCCACTGTTCATCACAGCCGGGGAGACAGTCAAGAGATGGAGGGAGCGTGGCCAAGCCACCACTCTGAATGGACACACAGAGGCACGAGAGCACACCTGCTGGGGTGACCCCAGAGCAAGCGGCTTGCTGGGGGGGCAGGAGCACTGGCAGGGGACCTGAGAAGAGGAGGATCTGGGCTGCTCTGTGCAAAACTATTACACAGAGCAGGCAAGTATAACATGTTTGTTATTTAGAAAAACAAACAAAAAACAAGGATTTAATATCACTTCTTATTAATCCTCATGAAATGTCAAGAACTAAAGCCAACAGGCTTCAGGGTTCGATTGCTGGTAGTGATGGGGGGAGAATACTGACCAACAAAAGCAAGGAAAGGTTAGACTAGTGTCCAGTATTTTCCCCGGTCACTGCCAGCACCAATGGAGGAGTTTTTGAGTCTCAAAACGTGTCGGCTTTCGCTTCTGCTCTTATAGCGAGAGTAAAAATCTTTTTCCAGACTCTCTTACTAACTTGTGCTGCTCTCCTCATCTGCACTTTGCGTCCCTCACCTGGAACAAGTAGAGATGAGGAATTGCCTTCACCACCCTCTTCCATTGCACCGTTGTAACAGATCCACTTTGTACTATTTTTGTAGCCCTTTTGCACTGATGTCGCTTCGTGTTACTTTGCCGACAATGATTTTCTGCTCCACATTCCACCAGCTATACAGAAAAAAATCATCCGTACAATTGACACATTTGCCTATGAAAGGGCTTTTTATGCGTTTGCTGGGATACAGTTATCGCACAACCATCACTCACTCAACAGAGCGACCTTTGACTTGCTCGCTGTTGCTAGGGGTTTATTTTCCATGGTATGAGAGATTTCATGTAGGTTACTGGTGGTCTCTGGTGTCAGCATTGTTGTCCATGAATTGTGATGCTAATGTATGGTTTTGTTGGGTGAATAAAAAGCATTTAAAATGTGCTTAGAGCAAAGTAAAGGTCCACTGGGGTACGTGAGAGACTGTTTGGGTTTTCCTGTTGGCTTTTTATGTTGGCTCTTGAGATGTTAGACTCTTGATGTCTCTGTTGGTCCATGTCTCCCCCCAAACCCACCCACCCCTCTTTTTTTTTTAAATATAATTTGCTATAGAAACAGAATTGAGAAAGCAAAGGGGAGATTCCCACAGTCACTTAGCAAGTTTGTAGTGGAACTCTTGCCAAAACTTTTTTTTTTTTTAGGTAGAATGGGAAAGATTTCAATTTTTTTAGAGGGGAATACTCACTTTCTTGCTTCAGTTGTCACTAGAACAGGAAGTAATCTCCCTTCCCAGAATTACCTTGCCTTACTGGCAAATACAGACGGGCACACAGGCATTAAATAAATTAGGTTGGGGGTCTAACCCCCCCCCCCCCCCAATTATTTTTTATCTGGAATCATACTTTTAAGGGTCTTTCCGACCCAAAGTGATAATTTACCAAATGTTACTTATAACGTGTAGTTATTACCCCATGGCCAGATCAGGGGAGAAGGGGGGAAGCTTAATTGTTCAGGCTGATGTTATTAGGAAGAAGGCCATTCCTTCTTGATAATATTTTTAGGTTAGATTGTTGCTGTAATAAAAGTATAGGGGCTCCCAAGCTGTGCTAGATGTGGTCACCATTGTGGATGGCAAAGCTCGCCTTCCTAGAGGCAAGGAGCAGAGACTTCAGGTGGTGGGTTCTGTGAACGAACGAGCAATGTATCTTAATCGTATAGTACAGGACACAGGCAAAATATTCATAGATCCTGGATATATGCTTGTACCTTCAGATGATTTGACATGGGCAATGCTTTCGAGGACAGAGCCACTGTGCATCCTCTATAACACCACCCCACTCCACGGAGTCAGATTTTTTTTTTGTGAGTCCTACAGTAAGTTTTTTTGCGAGTAACCGAAGGTGACGGCCCTCTTCTTCTTCATGGAAAAATCTCTTAGCCAACTAGGGGTTATTCTCATTTTTTTATAATCAGATTCTTCAGTCAAATCCTCAGTCATTAAAACCTCAGGTAGAAGCAGTGCTTATGGATCGGCACAACCTTGGTAAAGCCTTGGGAACCGTACCCTGACCCAACAATGTGGGGGCAGTCTGTGATGTTGCCTTGGGTGCAAGACCCTGCACAGGTGTTTTCCTCAGCTTGTAGTCAGCCACTAGATATGCTATACAGGTCCTGGGCCATATTCCATCTCTCTGGGACATATTTCCTGAAGACCACTTCAGAGGTATGCCCACTGTGACAGGCAAAGTGTGTACTTCATATACAATCAAGCTTTGTGGACGAGAAAGATAATCACCCTATATCTATAAAGTGGATGTAGTTTTAAAGTGACCCTTTGGATCCTATTGCACTTGTTCGATAAGGGATCCTTATTTTCAGATAAGTGATAGTGTTTTTTTCAGCCAGTTAGAATTAAACGTTCTACACTGTGTGGCCCAAACTAAAATTACAGGTGCCTCTCAAGGCTCCAACAGGTCCTCTTATGTAGAAACCGCTTGAAGTGCAGACAAGGACAGAGCTCATCCCAGCTTTATGCCCCGTACACACGGTCGGAGTTTCCGACAAGAAAAGTCTGATGTGAGCCTTTGGTCGGAAATTCCGACCGTGTGTAGGCTCTTTTGGACTTTTCCTGACGGAATTTCCGCCAACAAAAAATTGAGAGCTGGTTGTCAAATTTTCCGATGGGGGAAAAAAAAACAATCGGAAATTCCAGTCGTCTGTACCAATTCCGACGGAAAAAATTCCGAGGCATGCTCGGAAACAATTCGACGCATGCTTGGAAGCATTGAACTAAATTTTCTCAGCTCGTTGTACGTCACTGCGTTCTTGACGGTCGAAAGTTTAGAGAACTTTTGTGTGGCTGTTTAGTATGCAAGCCAAGCTTGAGCAGAATTCCGTCAGAAAAAACATCCAAAGTTTTTCTGACGGAAAATCAGATCGTGTGTACGCGGCATTGGACATCTAATTGAAAAGTGCTGAAAGTCACACATCTCTGCAAAATCCAGTTAGAAGGTGTATGACGGGCCTCAGAGATGTGGGACTTCCAGGACTTTTCCTTTTCCATTGACATTTACAGCCTTTTTTTTTTGTGTGATTGAAGCCTAAAATATTCTGTCTCCTTTTTATCTACATATTTTATTTGATTTTTTTAAGGTGAGGATTGCTAAGGGTTGTAAGAAAACTCTTCTCACTTTCACAGTTCAGTATAATAAAAAAAGAAACCTGTAAATCCTCCTGTTCCTGTGAATCAAAGTTCAGAAGCCTGTAGAACCTGACGTGATTTTCAGTCTTCGACTTCCGTTGTCAGTTGGATAATTGTACATTCTTCCCAATCTCACTCTTTCTCCGCTTCCTCCATCTCTTCTTGCGCTCCTGTTGTTGATTAAAGGGCCTACGTCAAACAGACTTACAGCTGCCAGCGTCCTTTCCTAGGAGCTGTCTGCAAAAAAAGAGAGTATAACAAACAGAAAAGTAAGCAGGTGACAAGGCCTTGTCAGCCAAGGCGCCATCATTAGGATGTGAAGAAGGCAGTCCTGATTGGACGCCTCATCTCAGGATGGAGGAGAAGTGGCAGTAAAGGAGAGCGCCAAGGAAGAAGTCCTCTTCGTTGTTATCCATGCATGTGACTTTCTTGGTTGGAGACTGGATGGCTGACAGCTTCGCTCTCCTTTTACTTCTGGCTTTGATGGATTGGAGGATCTCAGAACCGTAAGGGCCCCCTTTTTTTTTTTCTCTATCGATGTGTGACAGCCTCTCTGTTCTGTTCAGCTTCCCGCGGCCCCCTCCTGTGCCTGCCAGGAGGAACTTCTGAGGTGTTTCAGACAATCCTCTGACAGCTGTGGGGGGTTTTCACACCTCGTACAACCCCCCCAGAGGGACATCTCTTGTGAAGGGTTCTCTGTGCGCCATTGCTGAGAGGGCTGTTGTATAAATAGCATATGAGCGCACACAGATTTATGTCATCTCTCTTGAACAAACTTCTTTTTCTGCATCCTAAAGCTGGAGAAAGTGACAGTACGAAGGGTTTTGTACTCCCACCGCTGGCCTCCCTGAACGGGAAGAAATATGGATTTAAGCGAATTGTCTGGGGAGTAACAGGACAGCTTTAAATGCAAAAAGCAACAAGTTGGAAGAATAGGTTTTGAAAGTTTTTGCTGCTATGTTTATATATGTATAAAACAATAGTGCAACCCTAAAATTCAAAACGTGATGAACTAGTGCAAATCAATGAATAAGATGAGAGTTGAATGTCCACTAAGGTGATCCAAGTATCTGTGCAATCATATAAAAGTTTATCAAGATAAGAAGTCCCACAAGCCGTGAAGAAAGCAAGAGCAAATGGGTGACACCGACCAAAATTAAGGCGTGCTTACCAGATAGTATGCGACCCCCTAATAAGAGCAGTCACATAAACGTTATTTACAAAAGCCAAGCCAAACGAACCAAATCTCAATTGCTTTCCCTATCTTTGGATGACCGGGTAGCGTGGAAGCAGATGACCATAAACCAGGAAATATAGCCCTTAAATGTAACTCCCCTGTGGGGTGAGATTGAATCACCAGGCATGTATTGAAGAAGTAACTGACATAGCGTGATACTGTTTAAAATCAATTTAATGTGGTAAGAAGTAATACTTAAAAAAAAAAAATATCTTTAGAACAAGCGTGTAGATAAATTTGGTTGTTTTCCAGAAACCAAAATGGCCGACCTTCACTTGGGCATGCGTGGTAACTTGTGCGGGTAGATCCATTTGATGCGTTTTGTCATACATGACGTCATCAGGCACGATGGTGCCCCTGATGTTGCGTATGACGAAAACGCATCGGCTGGGTCAACAGGGACTTGCCAAGGATCAACCCATCTATAGGCGGGCTTGTACTGAAGTCAATTTATTGATTGACTTCAGTACAACCTGTCAGACTTTTTTGCATGCGATCACTGCTGGCGGCCAAAGCCAGTGACCATTGTGTTATGCCGGCATGGAAGGTTCCCCACGCTCCCCACCGGCAAAGCACAATGGCGCTACGGGAGGGATTGAATGTGTTGATGGGAGAATCAAGCAATAAAATTGCATAATGGCTTGCTTTAGGTGAGTATATCTGCCTTCACCAGATAAGAGAAGGGGGGGGGGGAGAGAGTAAAGGATAGGTGAGAGGGAGAGATGTACAGTTGATTATTTTTTTTTCTCAGATTGGGGCTTTAAAAGCCATTCTTAAACAATGCTGGAAACTTTTTAGATTCGTACATGTAGTCAGATGAAGGAAAATTTCGAACAAGCTCCCAAAACTTCCCTTGATGTTCACCCAACAGTAGCTTAAACCATAGAAATGCAGAAGCACGAGACCGATACCGGATAAAAGATCATTTTAATAGTTTAGTTAAAAAAAAAAGTCATATTAAAAACGGCCAACGCTTTTCAGGGCTCAACATTTGGATGACCTCTGAGAAAACAGTGAATTTACAGATATATATTAGAACGAGTATTGAACTCTCATTGGGTAAGAACTTGACAAGAGTTGTTGATCATCAGTGGGGAACTCATTGGTAGACCTGTGTTCTGTTGCCTGTTCTGTGTATTGGGGCTTTT
This sequence comes from Rana temporaria, assembly GCF_905171775.1. Lineage (NCBI taxonomy): Eukaryota > Metazoa > Chordata > Amphibia > Anura > Ranidae > Rana > Rana temporaria. The sequence goes on from NC_053495.1 coordinate 17,409,021, forward strand.
CCGATTTTTGTTACGGTTGGTGAAGGCTCTTAAACAACAGTTTATGACCTTTTCTATAGATCTCCTCGAATTGTTGCAGAGCAGGACTTGAGAGTGGGACAAGCATACTAAAGTTTGATCAGAAACCCATAAAGGGTCCTTGTCAAACCTAAATTCTTGTTGATGTAAATATTTATAAAAATTTTAGGACATTTTGGTATTTGGTCATCTTCCACCATCTTCTGTATTTGTATAATTGGGCCTCCACATTTGGGAACACTTCAGATTCGTAGTTTTCTTTTCGTGAACTTTTCTCTCCATAAATCACATGTTGGTCTGTATGGGCCACTTGGGAGGAAGCAGGAAGTACTACAATCCTGAGAGTTTGTGGTCTATATGTTACATACATTCATTACATATATAATTGGATTCTTCCTGGTTCTAAAGTTCCAGCTGTAGAAAATGATTTGGTTTTCTTCAAAACTGTGAAAGTTGATATTAAAAAGGATTGAATACTACCCCCCCCTCTCTCTCTCTCTCTCTTTATTTATTTATTTATTTATATATATATATATATATATATATATATATATATATATATATATATATATATATATATATATATATCTTTATATCTTTCCCATTGAATGCCTATAACTTGACTTCATAGAGACTGTCTCTTACCGGACCGGCAGGGACCTTATTTTTGATGATCAGTTCTGTGGATTTGCAAGATACTGGCCAGTTCAGCCACATGTTCTGCTGACTAATTCATGTGGCAGCCTCATGTGCCTTTGGCCACCATCTTTTGATTGGTAAGCATGGGGTTTAGCAGCTGGTCTGATTCATCTCTTTTCTGTGATGTCAGAAATAGACTATCTCAGAGCTCATCCTTTAGGGGGGCTGGACCGTGACCATTGGGTGTCAGTGGGACGAATTTTGCCCCATCGTTGGTGTCGGTGGGACGAATTTTGCCCCATCGTTGGTGTCGGTGGGACAAATTTTGCCCCATCGTTGGTGTCGGTGGGACGAATTTTGCCCCATCGTTGGTGTCGGTGGGACGAATTTTGCCCCATCGTTGGTGTCTGTGGGACGAATTTCGCCCCATCGTTGGTGTCGGTGGGATGAATTTTGCCCCATCGTTGGTGTCGGTGGGATGAATTTTGCCCCATCGTTGGCACGAATTTTGCCCCATCGTTGGCACAAATTTTGCCCCATCGTTGGTAAGATTGGTGCCCCTTTTTTGGTGTTGGAGGGGGAATTTATGCCCTGTTGGTATCACTGGATGAAATGGTGCTCCAATGGGCAGGATAAAGGCAAGCAAAGGGCCTCATCTGGCCTTGGGCAGCTGTTTGGAGACGGATTGACTAATGCATGCAGTGTTAATGCAGTGAGAGCCTCGTCTGTGTAGGTTCTCTTTTGTACAGGTCATTGTATATCAGTCAAACCAAATCCATTGAGTGGCTTCTTCCCTGTGTCTATAGAGGAGCAACATGGCCACCCTTGGACAACAACATTGTCAATTAGTAAAGAGGGTAGCGTTGGATGAACAAGTAGATTTAGATGTACCTAAGAGCCAATCTTACTCTTCTGATTTATGATTGCAGGGTCACAGAGTGGACTGACTCATTGCTTGATATCATTTTATATTTTAAAGTGAACCTGTCTTAAAGTGAGTTTTTTTAAGCACTTTCAGTGGCAAATGTAACACTTACTATTTATATAACTTCTTTATCTTTTAATCCTCCCCTATGTTCCAGTTTAAACTGGTGTCATGACCTCCGCTCCAAGTTTCCCATTTTCAGGGTGGCTCCTTTCTATTGCAGTACCCTATGGAACCATCCTTGTATGCAGGTATGGAGTTGCTCCTCCTTAAACTGTGTGCATCAAAATGAACACACAGCCCAGGATGGCAAGGCACTCGCCTGCTCCTCTGCCTCCCCTCTTCAAGCTCAGAATGACTGGAGACTGCACTGTCCACTATTAACTCTCTTCTGTGAAGGCTGGAAGTTCAGGGAAGCAGCGTTGAGTGAGAATTTTGAAAAAAAGTAGTTGACTGGGGCGTGTTTATTTTTATTGTGCGCAATTTGTTAAAAATTGATATCGAGCATGTGTCTGTAATACTGCCCATTTCTACGCCTAAATTTTCTTCCAGTTCTTACTGTTCCTGTAAAGACATCATCCCCTCCGACCATTTTGTATTCATCGGACTGTCCTTCCAGTCGGATCTTGGCCCAGCTCCATGATCTCTTCAAGAGAAATAGAGAATTAGCAAGAACCCGGACAATGCATGTCTACCACTATTGAGCAGGTCTGCTTTTTTGGGACCCTTCCAGAAGCATCCCCTTTTCTTAATCCGTTAGATTTGGATACCATCCAAGCTGCTCTCGGAGGGAGATAAGGAATTTCAGAGAAGTTTATTTGTGAGATTAAGATCGATGGGCTTGCTGGCAGCTTTTTTCAAGCAACAAAAAAAAGGAGAGGGAGATCGAACGGGAAATTTCTTTGAGGACTCGGAAATTAGATTTGGAGCCATTTTTCAAATTCCTCTTTAAGTTAAGGCAGGAAGTTTTCTGTGGAGTTGTAGAAACAAGACAAGTTTTCTTTACTTAGTACATTTCATTTTAGAAGACCTGGACTGAGTCGATGGTTATGGCAGGAGATAGGAAGACCTGGACTGAGCCGATGGTTATGGCAGGAGATGGGAAGACCTGGACTGAGTCGATGGTTATGGCAGGAGATGGGAAGACCTGGACTGAGACGATAGTTATGGCAGGAGATGGGAAGACCTGGACTGAGACGATAGTTATGGCAGGAGATGGGAAGGCCTGGACTGAGCATGGCAGGAGATGGGAAGACCTGGACTGAGCCGATGGTTATGGCAGGAGATGGGAAGACCTGGACTGAGTCGATGGTTATGGCAGGAGATGGGAAGACCTGGACTGAGACGATGGTTATGGCAGGAGATGTGAAGACCTGGACTGAGCCGATGGTTATGGCAGGAGATGGGAAGACCTGGACTGAGTCGATGGTTATGGCAGGAGATGGGAAGACCTGGACTGAGTCGATGGTTATGGCAGGAGATGGGAAGGCCTGGACTGAGCCGATGGTTATGGCAGGAGATGGGAAGACCTGGACTAAGACGATGGTTATGGCAGGAGATGGGAAGACCTGGACTGAGCCGATGGTTATGGCAGGAGATGGGAAGACCTGGACTGAGTCGATGGTTATGGAAGGAGATGTGTAGCATAGATCAGTACTGGGCTAAGTTGCGACCTAACTGTTTGGGCTGCTAAATCCAAATGTATCTTCTAGTGACCAGTGCTGTGATTCTTGCAGGTTATTATTTAATGTAGTCCTAAAGCCAAAGCCCATCTTTTTCATTTTGTAAAGATTAAAGGAGTTGTAAAGTAAAAATAGTTTTCACCTTTAATGCAATCTATGCATTAAGGTGAAAAAACATCTGATGCTGCCGCCGCCCCCTCCGAGCACCCGTTATACTTACCTGACCCCTCGAAATTCCCGCGCTCGGTCCCGAGATCCTCTTTGGCACTCAGCCTGGCCGCTAATTGGCTAGAGCGGATGGATTGAGAGCAGCGCAGCCATTGGCTGGCGCTGCTGTCAATCGCATCCAGTGACGCGGCACGGCCGAGTGATACAGTGAACGGCTATGGCCGCTTGCTGTATCACGGGAGCGCGCCCACAATTACTCACCACCATGCGAGCTCTCTCGCATGAGTGTGGTCAGTACTTACGGGGAGGACCAGAGACAGCCGCCGAGGGACCCCAGAAGACGAGGATCGGGATTACTCTGTGCAAAACGAACTGTAATTGGTAGTCACCATCAGCTCTCAACCAAGACCAATGTGCAGTGCCACTGCCGCCCTCTTGAGATCGGGGGAATCTTGAGATCACATGAACAAAAGCAGAATTGCACAAAGGCCTAGTGGATTATCATTAAGGATGAGCTCCTGTGTGTTCGCACAGCCCACGTGGAGAACCTGCCAGGAAGTCGGCTTTGTGCTGCGCTAATCGCAGGCAGTGAGACATTTCCTGATCTCTGCAGCCGCACATTGGGACAATGTCTCACTGCCTGTGATTAGCGCAGTGCCGACGACCTGGCGGGCTCTGCACGTGCGGTGCGTGAACACGCCGGAGCTCATCCTTATTTACCATCAACACTTCATTAGGAAATGAAAACCAATAAGTGCATGCTCACAAAAGCCAATGGTTAAGCAGTGTAGCGCATAAAATCAGGTTCTCAATCCGCAAATTAAATTTTACGGCAACCCAGTGCGTTCCAAGTTCCAAATTCTTCATTGGGCTACGTCAAACGCTTTGAAGAAGACTGCCATGGCTGAAAAATGTTGGCTATGTGCCACGTTTAATGTCGCCTGATAAAGAACTTGGAATGCTCCGGGTTGCCGGCTAATTTCTTGTATGGATTGACGCCTTGGGAGCGTGCACTGCAGCCATGAGCACCAGCCCTTGACAATCTATGTGGTAACAGACCAGTTGAGCGTGGGTAAAGTTATTTTTTGGTAAACCTAGGTTCCACCGTTTGACTTCTGGCTCCACCTCGGAGTCGCAACCAGCTGCCCATGTCTGCACTGCCCAACGCTCCAGTGCTGGAGGAGCAGATAGTTGAACTGTGACTGATCATTACTTCTCTCTGCTTGGAGCAGATTGAGAACTGAGCAATCGGTGGTTATGTGATCACTCGGTTCTGAGTATTAGAGCCAATGTGGGACAGCTGCATTTATATGTGAGTATGTATGTATTTCTTTTACTTTATCGTTCGAACCCATCAGTGCCGCCTTATCAGTGTCGCCTCATCAGCACACATCAATCAAAGAGAAAAATTACCTGTTTACAATTTTTTTTAACACACTGAATTTTTTTTTGAGGGGGGGGGGTGTGTTTTGTTTGTTGGTATTTTTTCGTTTTTTTTTTTTTTTACTTAGAAAAAAATATAATAAACCCAACAGTGAGTAAGACCCCTTTCACAATGGGGTGTTTTTCAGGCTCTTTAGCGTTAAAAAAAAAGTGCCTGTAAAGCGCATGAAAGACGCTGCATCTGCAATCCCAATGTAAAAGCCAGAGTGCTTTCACACTGAGGCGCTGGCAGGGCGTAAAAAAAAAAGTCCTGCAAGCAGCTTCTTTGCAGGGCTTTAGGAGTGTTGAATACACCGCTCCTAAAGCGTCCCTTCCCATTGAGGTGCTTTTTTTTATTTTTTAACGCCAAAGCGCCTGAAAAACGCCCCAGTGTGAACGGGGTCTTGGCAGCGCTTTACCAGCGTTTTTCCGGCGTTGGCAGTGTGAAAGGGCTCTGAAAGCACTCAGGCTTTCACATTGGGATTGCAGATAAGGCTTCTTTTAGGAGCTTCTTTTTTTAACGCCTGAAAAACGCCCCAGTGTGAAAGGGGTCTTAATACCACCAAAAGAAAGCTCTCTTTGTGGGGAAAAATATAAAAATGTAATTTGGGGTACAGCATTGCATGACCGCGCAATTGTCATTCAAAGTGTGCGAGTGCTGGAATCTAAAAATTGGTCTGGGCATGAAAGGGGGTTTAAGTGCCCAGTAAGCAAGTGGTTAAACCTTTAGACTTTCTTTCTGTTAGACGTGGCATCCATATAACGCGTGTATGTTTCAATCTATATATAAAATTTCTATGATTTTTTTTTTCACCACGCCGGGGTGCTCTGGATTCATAATTCAGGTGAAGCACCGCCACATTAAACCCGATACCGGCCACATTTAATTTCGAGGTGGCAGACGCAAGGGGCAGCTCCCTCTTGCACCTCTATTTAACGCACCAAGTATACTAAAGATATATTAGTAACGATCTGAAGAGGTCTGTATGGCCGGATCAATAGTCTTCCAACAAGCAATCCTATTTTCTCATTCCACAGGGAACCCAACTAGATGAAAGCGTATCTCGTCGCCCCCCCCCCCCCCCCTCCTTCAATTGTCCCCACCGTGCAGGATACTGTTGGAGGCCTAGAGAGCATCAGGCAGCCTAGAAGGGTTGCAGGCATTCCATTAATTGCTCCTTCTACATTTGATTAAAATCCTTCATGGCCCTTCAAGCTCACTTACAACTGTGCATTTAATTACATTCTCTGCTGCCCTGATAACTGTAACCCCCGATCAAATATTTCACTTTATTAACAAAGGGGGACAGCCATCCAGCCAGCTATAGTTCAAGCAGGGGCGCTCGAGGGATAAAAAGAAGAAAAAAAAAAAGAAATAAACCTTCAAAAAGTAAAAGAAGAAAAGAAAATCTCTTCAGATTTTCAGGAAAAGAAGAGTTTTTGCATTATTAAGCAATACTCTCTTATTGGATGAACGGCTGTAGTAAGACGGAAACGTACAACAAAAAGCATCTAAAAATAGCCAAAATCTGGACTTTGAAGAAAGAGTTTCACGAATAGGGACTGAAAATTCACGTCTACTGTGCGAAGATAATTTGGAGTAATCTTAACCACTTCAGCCCCGGACCATTTGGCTGGCCAAAGGCCAGGCCACTTTTTGTGATTCGGCACTGCGTCGATTTAAATGACAATTGCGCGGTCGTGCGACGTGGCTCCCAAACAAAATTGGCGTGTTTTTTCCCCCCCACAAATAGTTTTCTTTTGGTGGTATTTGATCACCTCTGCAGTTTTTATTTTTTGCGCTATAAACAAAAATAGAGCGACAATTTTGAAAAAATTCTATTTTTTTTTACTTTTTGCTATAATAAATACCCCCAAAATATATATATAAATTCCACAGTTTAGGCCGATACGTATTCTTCTACATATTTTTGGTTAAAAAAAATCTCTTAGGCCTCGTACACACGACCGAACATGTCTGCTGAAACTGGTCCGCAGACCAGTTTCAGCGGACAGATCCGACCGTGTGTACAGCCTAGCAGACAGATTTCCAGCAGACAAAAGTTTTAAAGCATGCTTTAAAACTTGTCGGCTAGAAACCCGTCCGTCCGACCTGTCCGCTGGTTAGTACACCTAACCAGTGGACAGAAATCTCCCGCATGCGTCGAATGGATTTGACGCATGCGTGGAAGTATTTTGCTTCCTGGTTTGCTGACGTGGCGGCGTCAACGTCACCGCCACGTCACCGCCACGTGGCCGCGCTGTCTGTCCGCGGGGATTTCGGTTTGATGGTGTGTACAACCATCAGACCGAAATCTCCGAGCGGACATGTCCCCTCGTCTGTTCGGGGCCTCAGCGTTTGGTTTGTGCAAAAGTTTATAGCATCTACAAAATAGGGGATAGTTTTATGGTATTTTTATTATTTTTGTTTTTTACTAGTAATGGTGGCATTCAGCGATTTTTTTTATTTTTTATATATAGTGTGACTGCAACATTATGGTGGACACATCAGACACTTTTGACACCATTTTGTCATTTTTGCAGCGATCAGTGCTATAAAAATGCACAGATTTACTGTAAAAAAATTCACTTTGTAAATCAGACTTCATGTTGCTAAACCCGGGACTCTGCATTCTCTATATCTGGTCTCCCACAGAACATGGAAATGCAATTATTTTCGTCAATCTAAACTGCTAAAATACCTTTTCTCATCAGCAGCATATAGCAGTCTTGTGACTTCTATCAGTGTCTGGTTAAAGCTTGTAGGAGGAGTTTTCATTCTCCTCTGTCCTATGAGGATGCAGGACCCCTGACACTCCGGACAGTGCTGATCGGCTCTGTGCTGATCACATGCCCCTACTCCAAAAAAAAAAGGACTCGGTACTCTCAGGGGATGGATTGGGGACAGTAAAAAAGTAAAAAAAAAAAGGGGAGAATCAAACTGCTTTTTTACACAATGCAGAGGATTAACCCATTATACAGTGAGTATAATGAGAATGCTTAACATATACAGACTGGCCCGGATTCAGGTAGAATTGCGCATTATTTACGGAGGCGCAGGGCAACGTTTTTGCCCTGCGCCCCCGCAAATTTGCTCCGCTGCCCTTGATTCACGGAGCAGAAGCTCCGTAAATTGTGCCGGCAAAATGCCCGGCGCAAGAGCACGTAATTTAAATGATCCCGTAGGGGGCGGGAATCATTTAAATTAGGCGCGTTCCCGCGCCGATCGTAGAGTGCATGCTCCGTCGGGAAACTTTCCCGACGTGTGTTGCGGAAAATTACGTCGCAAGGACGTCATTTGCTTCAAAGTGAACGTGAATGGCGTCCAGCGCCATTCACGATTTACTTACGCAAACTACGTAAAATTCAAATTTCGCGACGCGGGAACGATGGGTATACGTAACATGGGCTGCCCCTGCTAATGGCAGGGGCAGCCTTGCGCGAAAACCGCCGTACGTAAACGACGTAAATTGCGTACGCAGGGCTCGCGCAGCGTTGTGAATCGGTGTTAGTATGCAATTTGCATACTATACACTGAGCACAACGGGAACGCCACCTAGCGGTCATCGCAAGAATGCAGCCTAAGATATGCGGGCATAAGAGCCTTATGCCGCGCAGATCTTAGGCTGCAGTCGGCGTAACAAGGTTCCTGAATCAGGAGCACTCGTTACGCCGGGGCAAGTAAGCAATTGCGCTGTGTAACCTATGGTTACACAGGCGCAATTGCTTCTTGAATCTACCCCACTGATTTTACTGTTGCGGGTTTAGGAACATTTTAATTCTTATAATAATTAATATTTTATAATATTTTAACATTTGTCTACACGAAGGGGAAAAAAAACTTTCCACCTAGAACTTGGTTAAAAAAACGAAGTCATGTCCTAGTAAACGTAAAGGCTACATTATGAATATTGATTGAACTCAGTTTGGAATCCTCCGCTGTGCCTAGGCGGTCAGGTACATGTAAAAGTAGGACACAGCTTCAGGCCTTCTCTATAAATAATTGTCCCTGACCGTTTCCCGCTGTGCCCCCCATCCGATGCTGACTTTTAAATGGAATATATATTGTCTCCTTCAAGCCTGTCACCCATTTTATTGATTGGCCGCCGTGCAATCTCCTCTAAACATGCCGTGGATCCGGATAACCTTCTCCATCTTCCCGTTCCTCCTGTCCCCGGGAACACGGAACTCCGGGTGAGGCACCCTGGCGATGGGGACAGGTGGCACACGAAGGTGTCCTTCATAAGACAGATTATCTGGCCTAGATTTGTGGCCCAGTGATGCATTGAAGTTGCTTTATCTAGTAAGGTTGGGAGTCCAGCTGTGCGTCCTACTTCCATGTGTCTCATGCTTCGTTAAATTGTCCTTCTAATGCCCTGGTAATCTGTTGTCCTCATAATGACACCATATTTCATTGCCCCCCCCCCCAATGTTATTACTAGTACACGAATATGCGTATGGGCTTGCGATCAACGCTAGGTGTCAGTTCAGCCATGTTGAATGGTGGTATGTTTGAAACCCAAGTTGGAGTTATTCCCTTTCTCTACCGGTGACTTGATTCCCTTTCTCTACCGGTGACTTGATTCCCTTTTCTACCGGTGACTTGATTCCCCTTTTCTACCGGTGACTTGATTCCCCTCTTCTACCGGTTACTTGATTCCCCTCTTCTACCGGTGACTTGATTCCCCTCTTCTACCGGTGACTTGATTCCCCTCTTCTACCGGTGACTTGATTCCCCTCTTCTACCGGTGACTTGATTCCCCTCTTCTACCGGTGACTTGATTCCCCTCTTCTACCGGTGACTTGATTCCCCTCTTCTACCGGTGACTTGATTCCCCTCTTCTACCGGTGACTTGATTCCCCTCTTCTACCGGTGACTTGATTCCCCTCTTCTACCGGTGACTTGATTCCCCTCTTCTACCGGTGACTTGATTCCCCTTTTTCTACCGGTGACTTGATTCCCCTTTTTCTACCGGTGACTTGATTCCCCTTTTTCTACCGGTGACTTGATTCCCCTTTTTCTACCGGTGACTTGATTCCCCTTTTTCTACCGGTGACTTGATTCCCCTTTTTCTACCGGTGACTTGATTCCCCTTTTTCTACCGGTGACTTGATTCCCCTTTTTCTACCGGTGACTTGATTCCCCTTTTTCTACCGGTGACTTGATTCCCCTTTTTCTACCGGTGACTTGATTCCCCTTTTTCTACCGGTGACTTGATTCCCCTCTTCTACCGGTGACTTGATTCCCCTCTTCTACCGGTGACTTGATTCCCCTTTTTCTACCGCTGACTTGATTCCCCTTTTTCTACCGCTGACTTGATTCCCCTTTTCTACCGGTGACTTGATTCCCCTTTTCTACCGGTGACTTGATTCCCCTTTTCTACCGCTGACTTGATTCCCCTTTTTCTACCGCTGACTTGATTCCCCTTTTCTACCGGTGACTTGATTCCCCTTTTCTACCGCTGACTTGATTCCCTTTTTTCTACCGGTGACTTAAAGGGGTTGTAACGGTACAATTTTTTTCCCCCTAAATATCTTCCTTTACCTTAGTGCAGTCCTCCTTCACTTACCTCATCCTTCCATTTTGCTTTTAAATGTCCTTATTTCTTCTGAGAAATCCTCACTTCCTGTTCTTCTGTCTGTAACTCCACACAGTAATGCAAGGCTTTCTCCCTGGTGTGGAGTGACATGCTCGCCCCCTCCCTTGGACTACAGGGGAGTCAGGACGCCCACTAACACACGGCTCCTTTCTCTGCAATGTAGAGAGCGTCCTGACACTCCTGTAGTCCAAGGGAGGGGGCGAGCACAACACTCCACACCAGGGAGAAAGCCTTGCATTACTGTGTGGAGTTAGACAGAAGAACAGGAAGTGAGGATTTCTCAGAAGAAATAAGGACATTTAAAAGCAAAATAGAAGGATGAGGTAAGTGAAGGAGGACTGCACTAAGGTAAAGGAAGATATTTAGGGGAAAAAAAATTGTACCTTTACATCCCCTTTAAAGGGGTTGTAAAGGAAAACTTTTTTTTTTTTTTCATAATAAGCATCCTTTACCTGCATACATTCCTCTTTTCACTTCCTCATTGTTCGTTTTTGCTCAGAAGTTGCTCTATTTCTTCTCTGTTCTGTTCACTTCCTGATTGTTACTGACCACCGTGATGGGAGGCTTTACTGTGGTGGTCAGTGACGTGCTCACCCCCTCCTGGGAACTACATCTGTGCGGCAGGACGCTCTCTACGTGTTAGAGACTTCAAGGAGGTGTGAATTACTGGGCGTGCCGCAATTCATACTGGGAAATGTAGTTCTTACATGGAGAGCCGCAAACCAGGAAGTGAATGAGAGAACAGAAACTAGAATGCCGGAGGTGATATAGATGAAGGAATTTACTAGGTATTCGTTTTTTAACAGAATCATTACACTATTCTGTCTGTTTACAGACATTAATTTTAGCCCAATTTTTTTTTTCCTTTACAATTCCTTTAATTCCCCTTTCCTACCGGTGACTTAATTGCTGTGCGTTATTTAGATTTTTTTGATTACATTTATTCTCCTCTTTCTAACGATGATTTGGTAGATCATAAGCTCAATAATATGCAATGCCAAGCTGCAGTTTCTGAAGCGAGCAAAGTCCTTTCTTGTATTAAGAGAGGTATGGACTCCAGAGACAGAGATATAATTTTGCCCCCCCAGTACAAATCATTAGTAAGACCTCATCTGGAATATGCAGTTCAGTTTTGGGCCCCAGTTCTCAAAAAGGATATCGGGGAACTGGAGAAAGTGCAGAGAAGGGCAACCAAACTGATAAGAGGCATGGAGGAGCTCAGCTATGAGGAAAGCGAGTGTGCGAACGTCGCATCAGAAATTACATCTGGGTAAAAAAAAAAGATGGAATTCCACTTTAAATATTCTATTTTTCAGATCTTAGGTACTCGACTAAGACACACGGGAGTCGAACGTCCCTGTTGTGGGGCGCGCCAGATTTTGAGAAGACCCGGGTAAATTAACAAGGCGTTCTGTGCGGGATTTAATTACCTAACCGCCCGCGGGCAAATATTAATGCGTTTCATAAATACCATCGCCTGGCGTATCGGATGAAAGCGCCTGCCGTGTTCTCCAGGATTGAAGAGACGCAGGCCGCCCCGTACCAGAGACAATCTCCTTCGCCGTCTCTCTTTAGGAGTGTTTATTGATAGAGCTGGAGGGAGCGCGCTTCTATCAAAGAACACGCCGAGACATTCGGAATTTAATGTAGCGTCTCCGGAAAAAACTGGAAGAAGCAGCAAGAAAGACAAAAAACAGTTATTGTCTTTTTATTTGCCTGTCGAGTATTCAGCAAGCCAAGTCCTCCGAGGAGAAATGTCTTCAACGCTTTCAGTGAGCAAGTAAACGTGTTTCAAATACGCGTTGCGTCTTCCCCCGTCTGCCGGCAGCCATTTTGAGGACGACAATGCTCTGATTGGCTCTCTTTTGGACCCAGGGGGCCACCTTGGGGGGAAAAAAAATTGTATTTAATGTTGCATGTGTTATCTATAAATGTTCTGATAGCCAAATTCGCATCATTAAGTACCGTAATAAATCCCTAACAAAATCGCATTAAAGTATAATTAAAGGCAAAAAAAACCTTTCAGTTTTGGATAGAGTGGAGAGGGATTAGACCCCCTGTCAGTTTTTATTGCTGTCTGTGTCCTCTATTTGTCCCTGACCTTTTCCACCAACGCAACAGCTGAAAAAAGCATGGATGTGAACGTGTCCCATAGGAGACCATGTTAAATAAAGCAATAAAAACACTATGATGTAAAGGGGGGCTCTGATGGGCATGTTGATGTAAAGGGGGGCTCTGATGGGCATGTTGATGTAAAGGGGGGCTCTGATGGGCATGCTGATGTAAAGGGGGGCTCTGATGGGCATGCTGATGTAAAGGGGGGCTCTGATGGGCATGCTGATGTAAAGGGGGGCTCTGATGGGCATGCTGATGTAAAGGGGGGCTCTGATGGGCACGGTGATGTAAAGGGGGGCTCTGATGGGCACGCTGATGTAAAGGGGGGGCTCTGATGGGCACGCTGATGTAAAGGGGGGGCTCTGATGGGCACGCTGATGTAAAGGGGGGGCTCTGATGGGCACGCTGATGTAAAGGGGGGGGCTCTAATGGGCACGCTGATGTAAAGGGGGGGCTCTGGTGGGCATGTTGATGTAAAGGGGGGCTCTGATGGGCACTCTGATGAAAGGGGGGCTCTGATGGGCACTCTGATGAAAGGGGGGCTCTGATGGGCTTGCTGATGTAAAGGGGGGCTCTGATGGGCTTGCTGATGTAAAGGGGGGCTCTGATGGGCTTGCTGATGTAAAGGGGGGCCTCTGATGGGCATGCTGATGTAAAGGGGAGCTCTGATGGGCACGCTGATGTAAAGGGGGGGCTCTGGTGGGCAAGCTGATGTAAAGGGGAGCTCTGGTGGGCACGGTTATGTAAAGGGGGGGGCTCTGGTGGGCACGCTGATGTAAATGGGGGGCTCTGATGGGCATGCTGATGTAAAGGGGAGCTCTGATGGGCACGCTGATGTAAAGGGGGGGCTCTGGTGGGCAAGCTGATGTAAAGGGGGGCTCTGGTGGGCACGGTGATGTAAAGGGGGGCTCTGGTGGGCACGCTGATGTAAAGGGGGGCTCTGGTGGGCACGCTGATGTAAAGGGGGGCTCTGGTGGGCAAGCTGATGTAAAGGGGGGCTCTGGTGGGCAAGCTGATGTAAAGGGGGGCTCTGGTGGGCACGCTGATGTAAAGGGGGGCTCTGGTGGGCACGCTGATGTAAAGGGGGGCTCTGATGGGCACGCTGATGTAAAGGGGGCCTCTGATGGGCACGCTGATGTTAAAGGGGGGCTCAGACTACAACATAGTAATTTAGTAGCACGTCAAAAGGTAGGAGGCGACAGTAGGGGATGATTTGTGTCGGACGTTTGTGAACACTGGATGAAGCAGCCTGCCCCCGTACAACTCTCAAGCCTGTAGTCCTGAGGCAATCAGTGGGAGGAGTTATGATGCCTTTATGGGGTGGGGGTGTGTCAGTCTGGAGCAGAGGACGTTCCTAGAAAGGCCGTATTTGCATTCAGACTTCTAATGTCCGTATATGATTCTGAGTCTCTATGATTACCAGAAATGAAATCCAGTGAATGAAGGGGGCTGGAAAGGGCTAGATGATGCTGGACGTCCTCCAGCCAGGGAATGAGGCGGGTCCTCTCTGACTTGATGCCTCTTGTAACTCGCAGTGAAATCAGAGTCTCAGTCCTGGAGAGGAGCAATTGTGCAAGGCTTTGCGTCAGGACTTAGGCTGATGTCAGACAGGTGACTTTGTCGCTAATGACCCCCCCCCCCCCCATCCATTTTCCGACATCACCGGCAGCAGAAGACTGAGGCGGTGGACTGGGCACAGCGGTACCTTTTGATGACGGAAGTTTCAGTAGCGGTAGGAAATGGCGGGCGAGGGTGAAGGACGGGGATCATACAGGCAGGTCTAATCAGGACTTCCAAATCACCTTGAGTAATTCTTGTTCCCGGGTCTGCCAATCGCAGTGCGGAGGCGAGACGCCCAAGACGGCGGCGGCGGCGCCTCTTCTCAAATCTCCCAGTCTCCATGCAAATGTAATCAGCGTGTGTTCCTGATCAGGCTGTTGAGTGGGGCGCCGATCTGCGATCTCAGCAATGATGTTTGGGCTGAGGAGCTACTTTTGTCGTCTTCTTATTCCAGATTGTGAATGAGACCGATTTATCGCTTCACCATCCCGCTGCTTAGATATGCGATTCGAACGTCGTTCTTATTAACCCGTTCCATGAACTTCCTCCCCAAGACTCCATCAGCGGGGCTCATGTCATAAACTCGAAGCTGAACTCCACGCCGATACGATACCGCATGTACTCGAGTATAAGCCGACCCGAATAGAAGCCGAGGCAACCTGGGAAAACGTATTGACTCGAGTATAAGCCTAGGGTGTCCATCTGCATGCCTCACTGTGCCTCACCTTGCCTCACTGTGCCCATGCCCCTGCCTCGCTGGGCCCCTGCCTCGCTGGGCCCCTGCCTCGCTGGGCCCCTGCCTCGCTGGGCCCCTGCCTCGCTGGGCCCCTGCCTCGCTGGGCCCCTGCCTTGCTGGGCCCCTGCCTCACCTTGCCTCACTGGGCACCTGCCTCACCTTGCCTCACTGTGCCCCTGCCTCACTGTGCCCCACCGTGCCCCACTGTGCCTCACCGTGCCTCACTGTGCCCCACCTTGCTTCACTGTGTCCATGTGCCCCTGCCTCACTGTGCCCCTGCCTCGACTAACGTTTAACATGGGAGTATATAGGAGTGCCCGGCTTTGAAAAATCGGTGCTCCCCGGCCGTAGGTCCCCCAGACAGCAAACTTTGCACACTTGTAGAGGAGAACTGGGGCTACATGTGTGCCAAATAATGGAATTAGGAGGCAGTGCTGATGGTGTATACAGGTTGGTGTTATGAGAGTAGCAGGAGGGGGAGGGGCGGTTTACATACAGACAGAGAGGGGGGAGGAGGACACAGGAGCGCAGAGAGGAGAGTAGATAGCAGGCTGCACTGTGTAGGGTGACCACATTTCCAAACCACCATTCAGGGACACCCTCCCTTCCCATAAATCAGCTTGTGCTGTAATGAATCACAGCACAGTGATTGGACACAAGAGGCGGGATTTATGATTTCTCCAATCACAAGCAGGGGGCGGGGATTATGGTCACCCTAGCACTGTGTCATATAACATGCTTTAACTACTTGCCGACCAGCCGCCGTAGTTTTTTCCCCAAAAATATGTAGAATACATATCGGCCTAAACTGATGAAAAAAAAAAATTGGGGGGAAGAAAATGTGGGATTATTATAGCAAAGAGTAAAAAATACGCTTTTTTTTTTTTTTGTTTATAGCGCAAAAAATAAAAACCGCAGAGTTGATCAAAAGAAAGCGCTATTTGTGAGAGGGAAAAAAGGACGTAAATTTTGTTGGGATACAGCGTCGCGCGACCGCGGGATTGTCAGTTAAAGCGACGCAGTGCAGAATCGCAAAAAGGGCTCTGGTCAGGAAGGGGGGTACATCCTTCCAGGGCTGAAGTGGTTGCAGGATACATTTTTTTGGGGGTGGGGTTAACAAACTCTTTACGCTCCAGTGAGAGCTGTGTGAAACGCGTCAGCCATTTTGTATTTTAATAATTTTTTATTTTTGTATGGACTGGGTCTCCAATGTCAAACGTTTGTAAAACTCCGCCAGCAACTGTACAGATAACATTATTTACGTGATTGTGGAGGAAAGAAAAGCAGAAATGGTCAGGGGGGGGGGACTGATCACTGTGAGATGTTATTAATACCTGGAAGTGATAAAATCGCACACGGCTTAGGCTGCATTCACACCTGAGCGTAGCGTTTTGCGGCGTTTTTTACCGTGATTTGCCGCAAAAAAAGCGGCGTTTTTTACCGCGATTTTTTACAGGTCTAGGGTCACCAATGTCAAACGCCCAAATTCGAGCGACAAAAAAGGGTCCAGAACTTGTTTGGGCTTCAGGCGTTCGGCGTCAGGCGTTTTGTAGCGGACATGTGAACCATCTCCATAGAGAATAATGTATTTTTTCCCCTCTAGCGTTTTAGGGCGTCGCGCTTCAGGCGACAAAACGCTCAGGTGTGAATGCAGCCTAAGAATGTATGTCCTGAATGTGAACAGAAAATGTAAGTGATCCCAGGTGCGCTTCTTTCCTGGCTCATCATTCTATGGTGGATTTTTAGTAACCCTTTGTAAGTTGTATATTAGCATGGCATTGGGTCAGTGTGTTGGTCTAATGGCGATGTGCGCTCTCTTTCAGGTGACGCGGGTGCCGGTGGAAAGCTGTGAGCAGTATGAGACTTGTGACACCTGCCTGGGCTCCCGGGACCCTCACTGCGGATGGTGTGTGCTGCACAACACGTAAGTAGGACTGCTTCTTCTCCCGATGGTCCCCCCCGGGGGGGCGGCGTGCCCCGCCGTCACTGACAGCCTCTTTCAGTCTTGCTCTTTAAATAGCGCGGGTCTCCTCCCTCCTGAGCCTCCGCGCTCCGGGTCCCGCGGGAGCCCAGCAAAGCGAGGAGCCGTAATTTAGGCCAGGTGTGGAGGAGAGGGGGCTGCCGCATTTTTCAGCCCTAGACGGTGTTTTTTCTTTCCCAAGGACATGATCATGATAAAATGGTTGTGAGAAGAAGACACATTCGTCATATAAAGCAGGCGGCCATTCCTAGAAATCTGCTTCAAAGAGGAGAGCAAATGTACCAAATCCCATATAAACGCAGGAGAAGACGCACATCTGCATGTTTAATAAAAGTCTGCGTGTATTTCTTTATAAATCTCACCATCATGGAAGATTAAACTAGATAGGAATTCAGAAAGTGAAGATTTGGTATTTTATAGAGCAAAGGGGTCTCCAAACTTTTCAAACAAAGGGGCCAGTATACTGTCCTTCAAACCTTTGTGTGTGGGGGGGGGGGTCCGGATTGTGGCCGATGGGGCCCAGCATCAGTGAGACTTAACATGGTGGTCATTAGGCGGAGGAGTAGTGCCCCATTATTGGTGTTAGTTGAATAAAACATGCCCCATCATTGATGTCAGTGGGAGGAATAGAGCCCCATTATTGGTATTGGTTGAAGAAACCATGCCCCATCATTGGTTTCACTGGGAGGAATAGTGTCCCATCATTGGTGTCAGTGGGAGAAATAGTGCCCCATCATTGGTGTCAGTGGGAGAAATAGTGTCCCATCATTGGTTTCACTGGGAGGAATAGTGTCCCATCATTGGTTTCACTGGGAGGAATAGTGTCCCATCATTGGTTTCACTGGGAGGAATAGTGTCCCATCATTGGTTTCACTGGGAGGAATAGTGTCCCATCATTGGTATCGGTGGGAGGAATAGTGTCCCATTATTAGTATTGGTGGAAGAAATCCGCGTCAGTGAGAAGAATAGTGCCCCATCATTTGTATTAGTGGGAGGAATAGTGTCCCATTATTTTTTCACTGTGAGGAATAGTGCCCCATTATTGTTGTTAGTGGGAGAAAACGGTGTCAGTGGGAGGAATAGTGTCCCATTGTTGTCAGTGGGAGGAATAGTGCCCCATTGTTGATGTCAGTGGGAGGAATAGTTCCTTATCATTGGTATCAGTGGGAGGAATAGTGCCCCATTATTGGTATTAGTGGAAGAAATCTGTGTCGGTGAGAAGAATAGTGCCCCATCATTGATGTCAGTGGGAGGAGTAGTGTCCATCATTGGTATTAATGGTAGGAATAGTGTCCCATTGTTGGTGTCAGTGGAAAGAATAATGCCCCATTACTGGTGTTGGTGTCAGTGGGAGGAATAGTGCCCCATCATTTGTATTATTGGAAGGAATAGTGCCCCAAAATCTAAATATCACATCTCTGGCAGGTAAAGCTGAAACACTATAACAAGGTAAGACATTTGGTATTTTTCGAACGCCCACAGGTGATTGGTTCTCTTTAAGACAGACAAGAGATAACCCCCCCCAGTAAACTGCTCTGAAGAACTTGATGTTCACATAACTGTAATCCCTTCACAGAATATTACATTTGGGCTTTATGGGAGGATTATCTCTTATTTGTTCTGTCTGATGCTGCAGAAGAGCTCCTGGCAGGTCAATGGAAAAACAACCCGCCGTCTGACTGCTAACCTGACACGCCATCGACATTTGTGTCAATTGCCGCCTCATCCCGCGCAGGTGACGGCGGAAGTCGCTGTGGTGTAATCCCACAGGAAGACGGGTCAGCGTGTAAACAACGCGTCGCAAAAAGTCTCCTTTTACTGGCAGACCGGAATGCGCACTAGTTGGGGGAATGCGCGCTAGTCGGGGGAATGCGCGCTAGTCGGGGGAATGCGCGCTAGTCGGGGGAATGCGCGCTAGTCGGGGGGGAATGCGCGCTAGTCGGGGGGGAATGCGTGCTAGTCGGGGGGGAATGCGTGCTAGTCGGGGGGGAATGCGTGCTAGTCGGGGGGGGAATGCGCGCTAGTCGGGGGGGAATGCGCGCTAGTCGGGGGAATGCGCACTAGTCGGGGGAATGCGCACTAGTCGGGGGAATGCGCACTAGTCGGGGGAATGCGCACTAGTCGGGGGAATGCGCACTAGTCGGGGGAATACACACTAGAGCCCCCCCTTTTACGTCAAAGGTCTCCCCAGACAAAGTCCCCCCTTTATGTCAGAGGTCTCCCTATACATCAGAGCCCCCCCCCTTAAACCAGAGGTCTCCCTATACATCAGTGCCGCCCCCCCCCCCCCCCTTACATTAGAGGTCTCCCTATACGCCTGACAGTCGTCCAATCACAGCGTCTGTCGTTATAAAGCCAATCGGGTGACAGGCAACAGACACCTATTAGAGTCTATTGTTTTAATCGGGCGCTTCTAAATTAAGGGATTGGGCACTTGAATAGGGGGTGGCAGAGGCGACCATAGATTCATGCAATGCATGAATCTATCTATGGTGATAGACAGGTGGCAGAAGAGAGGGGGCGCCGCTGAGTACCATTATGGACTCGAGATTTATATGAAAACTCTGACCATTATATTCGATTGCCATTCCAAAAGTTTTATTTTTGAGATGGTCATGCGGATTATAGTAAGTTTGGTTTTCCCGAATGAATTCTCAGTTGGGATTGTGTTAGAAAAATATTCCATCCACTATTCTCATCACTATGGTAAAAAAAAAAAGATGGTCGACGTGACCCCATTAACTATTGAAAATATACAACCGATGTTCCAAAAAACAATTTTCGAAACAAAATGTCACTGGAGTATATAATTCGGTTTAATATTCTCTTCTCTCCCAAGAAAAGTGGATGTTGGATATTTATTTACAGATTGGAACCATTTCCTGCCCCCCCCCCCCCCCATTCTTCTTTTATTTATATATATATATAAAATATTTTTGGGGACTGAACAGTTTCTTTTTCTTTGCGGTGAGTGACAGCCGGACGTGTTTGGCAGCTCCGGGGGCCGATAATCCCCCAAGGTATGGAGCTGCCAGTCTTGCCAAGCAGACGCGCTTCAAGTGTCCAGTCTGGCAGAGATTGCATGTAGCGGACGTGGCGTGAGCGAGGGATCATGTCGGATATTTGGGACAGGGAGAGCTGTCAAGTCGGCGGCATTAATTCCTCTGTTGTCTTGTGCCGGATCGTTCAGCTGTCAGCTCTCCTGCCGGGCACTTGGCGTGTGATGGAAAGTCTTCTCACCTTACCTGCTGCCTCCTCACCTCTAAACGCCTGCCTGGAGAGCCAATTAAAGGAGCTCGCTTGACCACCGCACACCGTGCCCACCCGGCTTTGTGTGACCGCGGCGTGGACGGTAAATGGTTTGGAATACAGGTCGGCCAGATTTTCATAAATGCCGGCAAGTGAAGTTCTAGACAGGTTTGTTTTTGTTTTTTTGGCCGCAAGATATCCTCACCAGACTTTTCCTGTTATAAAGCCATACATCGCCTTCCCCCTAATAAATTATAAATATGAAGAATAAATAATTGTGGAGTCGGCTGCCAGAGAGAGAGAGAGATGTCTTCACTATGGGCTCCAGGGAGAGATCTAGAGCACAGAATAGAGAAAAATAATCCTGCCATTGGCGCCTCCGACGCGGTAAAGAGGACCTTCCATTTTGGGTGCTTTGCAGAAAGACGCACTTCCCATTTCATCTTCATACCATTACATGCTGCTGTTCCTACAAGTAATGTCTGGTCCTTATAGTATTTGTGTTTGTTTTCTGCTTTTCGTTTTTCTTTACCAGTTGTAGACAATCTTGCGCAAGCCTACAAATCAAAAGTATACAGGGAGTGTGTAATATGCCCTGACCATGCTGTGTCTCCTCACTGCTGCTTCCCTCTCAGGACTTGTTGGCGATTTCCTGCTGTCAAAATAACAGCCAGGGATTGCTCTGTGAATACAGCTGCTGTCAAATCATCTGACATAGGGGTTGGTTTACTAAAACTGGTGCACACACAATCTGCACAGCTCCCAACTGTCCCTGATTTTGGAGGGGACTGTCCCTGATTTTGGAGGGGACTGTCCCTGATTTTTGGAGGGGACTGTCCCTGATTTTTGGAGGGGACTGTCCCTGATTTTTGGAGGGGACTGTCCCTGATTTTTGGAGGGGGGCTGTCCCTGAATTTTTGGAGGGGACTGCCCCTGAATTTTTGGAGGGGACTGCCCCTGAATTTTTGGAGGGGACTGCCCCTGAATTTTTGGAGGGGACTGCCCCTGAATTTTTGGAGGGGACTGTTCCTTGAATTTTTGGAGGGGACTGTTCCTTGAATTTTTGGAGGGGACTGTTCCTTGAATTTTTGGAGGGGACTGTTCCTTGAATTTTTGGAGGGGACTGTTCCTTGAATTTTTGGAGGGGACTGTTCCTTGAATTTTTGGAGGGGACTGTTCCTTGAATTTTTGGAGGGGACTGTTCCTTGAATTTTGGAGGGGACTGTCCCTGATTAGAGGTACTGGTTGGGGAGGTGATCTAGGTCAGTGATGGTGAACCTTGGCACCCCAGATGTTTTGGAACTACATTTCCCATGTGGCTCGTGCACTCTGCAGTGTAGGTGAGCATCATGGGAAATGTAGTTCCAAGGTTGCCAAGGTTCACCATCACTGAACTAGGTACCGTATTTATCGGGGTATTGCGCGCTCCGGCGTATAGCGTGCACCCCTAAATTTGACCCTAAAATCCTGTAAAAAAAACATTTTATTACATTTTACTACTTACAGTTTTGGTGTCTTGCCCGGCATCCATCGGCTGCCTCGTCCGGTCCGGCGTCCGTCTACGGCCTCGGTGGTGTCCTCCCGGCTTCTCCCACGCTGCCTTCATGTCGAATCCCCGCTTCCCGCGCTCAGTTTGAAGCCTCCGCCGACTTATACCGAGCGCAGTACACTCGGGTATATTCGGCCAGGCTCGGCTTCTCACGCATAAACGTCACAGAGCGTGACTACGAGCGAAGCCGAGCCTGGCCGAATGTACCCGAGTGTACTGCGCTCGGTATATGTCGGCGCAGGCATTCAAACACGGCGCGGGAAGCGTATATTGCGCACCCACGATTTTGCCGTGATTTTCAGGGCAAAAAAGTGCGCGATATACGCTGATAAATACGGTTAATATTTTATAATATTTCGGACCCTCTGAGATGTATGTAAAGCCCAAAGAATGAGCTGCACCGTCATTTATTTGAACTTTTTATGTGTTTTTCAGGTGTTCTCGGAAAGACAAGTGTGAGCGGGCAGACGAGCTTCACCGCTTCACCACCGACCAGCGGCAGTGCGTCCAGCTGACGGTGCACCCCAAGAACATCTCGGTTACCGTGTCTGAGGTTCCGGTGAGTCTACACTCTCAATGTGACTGTCTGCAGTTGTCTGATGGCGTGACCTGATTGAGGACATTTAATGATCACATGACTTGATGGTTAAACAGAACGCCGCCGTGTGCTCCGAGGCCTCATTTTTTTCCCCCTCCTTTTGTGTGCAGATGGTTTTACAAGCCTGGAACGTCCCTGACCTCTCCACCGGGGTGAACTGCTCCTTCGAGGATTTCACAGAGATGGAGGGACACATAGAGGAAGGCAAGATCTACTGCAACTCTCCTTCCGCCAAGGACGTGATCCCCATCACACGAGGCCAGGGTGAGCGCCCGGGGGGCATTAATGTGGGCACCACAGGGGGGGTCTGTGACCAGCTGGCACACACACAATAGTGATGGTTATCTCAGCTGTGCGTTCAGCGTCTGCGCTCCGGCCCGCAGCATGGCGGCGTTTACAGATGTTTCCAGATTCCGCTCAGAGGAGCGGCTAACCTAAATATGAGAAAGTTGTGGAATCGCCGATACATTGTACAAGTGGCCACAGCTGTCCATACAAGAACAGCTTTTATTTAACGTGGTTGTCTTTTTTTGCTCTTCTTTTTCTTTTTCTTTTTTTAACCACTTTTCGACCAGCCTTAGCTGTAGGTCGCTTCGTGCGGGCGCATGCACGCTTGAGCCGATGCACGTGGCTGGCAGCCGCGATGTGCCCCCGCCACCCGCCATCGCTCCACAGAGAGTCAATGTAAACAAACAGATCCCGGTTCTGTCGGGAGTAGAGAGAGAGATCGTCTCTTCCTAGTGATCAGGAAAACCTATCTCTCTCTGCTTCCGGTCCCCCCACCGTTAGAAACACCTCCCAGGGAACGCATTTAACCCCTTGATCACCCCCTAGTGTTAACCCCTTCCCTGCCAGTGATCGTTATACAGTAATTTGTGCATTTTTATAGCACTGTTCGCTGTATAAATGTCAGTGGTCCCAAAAAAGTGTCCAATCTGTCCGCCGCAATGTCGCAGTCCTGCTAAAAATCGCTGATCACCGTTCTTACTAGTAAAAAAAAAAAAAAAAAAAGAAGAATGGCATAAATCCATCACCTATTTTGTAGACACTATGGGGTAGATCCACAGACAGAGTACGCCGGGTTGTCTACCCCTAGCCCCGTGAAAGGAGTAGCAGCATGGTGATACATTCATCTGTGTCATTCTGCTCTCTCCTTCTATCAGTAAGCTGTACTTCTTCTTCTTACACTCCAGCCCTGCTGTAGAGGAACTGGAAGACACTGTAGCTGCAAAGTCACATTTAGGTACTTACAATGAAGAAGCAGCACAGTATTAAACTTCCCTCGGTCACTCTGCTCTCTCCTCCTATCAGTATGCTCCTTGTCAGCATATGGACTGATTGGCTCCTTATGCTGCTTCTTCCTCTCACACCCCCACCCCTGCTGTACAGGGACTTTAAGATTCTGATAACCGGTCACATTTGAGTGCTTACACATGAGACGAGAAGCAGCACAGTGATGAGCTCAGATCGCTGTGATCCAGCTCTCTCCCCCCTATCGGTAGGCGATCTCTCCCCCCGGTCGGTAGGCGCTCTCTCTCCCCCCCATGTCGGTAGGCGCTCTCTCTCCCCCCATGTCGGTAGGCGCTCTCTCTCCCCCCCATGTCGGTAGGCGCTCTCTCTCCCCCCCTGTCGGTAGGCGCTCTCTCTCCCCCCCTGTCGGTAGGCGCTCTCTCTCCCCCCCTGTCGGTAGGCGCACTCTCTCCCCCCCTGTCGGTAGGCGCGCCCTCCCCCCCCCCCCCCTGTCGGTAGACGCGCTCTCTCCCCCCCCCCCTGTCGGTAGGCGCTCTCTCTCCCCCCCTGTCGGTAGGCGCTCTCTCTCCCCCCCTGTCGGTAGGCGCTCTCTCTCCCCCCCTGTCGGTAGGCGCTCTCTCTCCCCCCCTGTCGGTAGGCGCTCTCTCTCCCCCCCTGTCGGTAGGCGCACTCTCTCCCCCCCTGTCGGTAGGCGCACTCTCTCCCCCCCTGTCGGTAGGCGCTCTCTCTCCCCCCCCCCGTCGGTAGGAGCTCTCTCTCCCCCCCCCCTGTCGGTAGGCGCGCTCCCCCCCCCCCCTGTCGGTAGGCGCGCTCTCACCCCCCCCCCCCTGTCGGTAGACGCGCTCTCCCCCCCCCCCCCCCTGTCGGTAGGCGCCCTCCCCCCCCCCCCCCTGTCGGTAGGCGCGCTCTCCCCCCCCCCCCGTCGGTAGGCGCTCTCTCTCCCCCCCTGTCGGTAGGCTCCTTGTCAGCACATGTACTGATTGGCTCCTTATGCTGCTTCTCTCTCTCTCCAGGGACTGCAGGGCTCTGACACCAGGTCAGATCTCGGGATCTAATGTGTGGACATATAAGGAGCACCTTTACTTTTTGTGTTCTCTTTCTGGTGACTTAAGTCCACATGTCTCCAGTATTTACATCCCCCCCCCCCCCTGTAAGTTTGGGCGCGATGCAGATGACCCGGCGAGTGGGCGGGGGTACGAATGACAGCACAGAGTCCCCTCGGGTCAGGTTTGGCGTATGACGCAGCGCGGGTAACCGCAGGCGTCAGGGACTCCGGCCCGGGACACAAGAAGGGACCGGACTGTTTACTGCTTTCATTCCAGCTTTATAAATGCAGCCCGAGTCGCACAACAAAGGAGCCCAGTTTGTCAGAAAACGCCTACTCAGCTCTCGTGCGCTTTTCCTTAATTCTCCTTTTAAGAGCTGACTTTTGTTAGAGAACAGAAGCCGCCTTTGTTTTCCAACTCCCGTCCCCCCTTCGTTCCTAATCCCGTCGCTAATTCCCCAGTTTAACCGTTCTACTGCATTAACATTCGCGGCAGAGGCTAAGATGATCCAAAAGTGGCCATTTTGGACGATGTGTGATGTCACGTGGGTGGGCGGGGCTCAGGCTACATGCTCAGATGAGAATAAGTAAAGGAAGCTGCAGGCAGAGGTAGGACATTTTTTTATAATGGAGAAAAATATACCCCTCCCCATCCCAAATAAAAAAAAAAAATATCTAAAACCAACAAAAATGTTATATATTGCAGCTTACCATTATTACCATTTAGATGTGGTGGCTGCATTCCTTTTCTTTTTCTTCACCTGATGATCCTGCCAGTAACACACTTCCTGTCCTCGGGTGAAAACACTCACTGTACTCTGTAGAGGAGCAACGTTGTCACCCTGGGGCAGGACGTGTGTTTGGTTTACAGAACTTTTTCCTTCACCTCTCCTGATCTACATAACATAAGGGGGGTTCTGTAGTCTGCAGGAGAGAACTGGGCAGGGCTAAAGATACCACTTGGAAAAGCATGGCAGAGTGCACAGGGCAGCACTGGATTTCTTGCAGGATCAACAGATATTTTGTTACACTTATAAAACAGAAATAACAAAACTCTTTCCATGGTATACAGGAGGGGTCAACCGATATCATTTTTTCAGGGCCGATGTGATAACGATTTTCCGTCTGCCTTTAAAACCGATGGCCAAAATCAAGTGCCGATATTCTGTAGATTTAACTACCGGTAGTTAAGGACCGAGCCCATTTTTCAGACTTGGTGTTTACAAGTTGAAAACATTTTTTTGCTAGAAAATTACTTAGAATCCCATTTTATATATATATATATATATATATATATATATATATATATATATATATATATATATATATATATATATATATTATAGAGAGAGAGAGAGAGATCTCTATCTCTCTCTCTATCTCTCTCTCTCTATATATATATCTCTCTCTCTCTATATATATCTCTCTCTCTCTATATATCTCTCTCTCTATATCTATATCTATCTCTCTATATCTATCTCTCTCTCTCTCTCTCTCTCTCTCTCTCTCTATATCTCTCTCTCTATATCTCTCTCTCTATATCTCTCTCTCTATATCTCTCTCTCTATATCTCTCTCTCTATATCTCTCTCTCTATATCTCTCTCTCTATCTCTCTCTCTCTCTATATCTCTATATCTCTCTCTCTCTCTATATCTATCTCTCTATATCTATCTCTCTATATCTATCTCTCTATATCTATCTCTCTATATCTATCTCTCTATATCTATCTCTCTATATCTCTCTCTCTATATCTATCTCTCTATATCTCTCTCTCTATATCTCTCTCTCTATATCTCTCTCTCTATATATCTCTCTCTATATCTCTCTCTCTATATCTCTCTCTCTCTATATCTCTCTCTCTCTATATCTCTCTCTCTCTATATCTCTCTCTCTCTATATCTCTCTCTCTCTATATCTCTCTCTCTCTATATCTCTCTCTCTCTATATCTCTCTCTCTATATCTCTCTCTCTATATCTCTCTCTCCATCTCTATATATATATATATATATATATATATATATAATTTTTATTCAAAAAATAACATTTTAAAACAAAAAATGCACTTTTAAGCCGGCCGGGGCTCCGCTCCTCTGTCCCCCCCCCCCCCCTCCGGCCGGCGTCTTCATTCTAAGTGTGGGCACCAGGCCGTGACAGCTTTCGGCATGCGCGAGCGGCGCCGCTCCATCCTTTTGGTCAGGCGATCGCCTGGGACCTGTCACGTGTCCCAGGCGATCGCCTACAGGGAGGGGCTGCCAAAAGGCGATATGACTATTCGCCTTAGCGGCCCCTCGGCGGAAGGAGGAAGTGGAACAGGAAGTCCCACACCTCCTGAAGCCCCCACTCCCCCCCCAAAAAAATGACATGCCAAATGTGGCGTGTAAGGGGGCGAGGAGTGGATTAAGCGGAAGTTCCACTTTTGGGTGGAACTCCGCTTTAAAGACCATTGGGCGGAAGTGACGTATGACGTCGCTTCCATTATTCAATGGTGTGGCGCCGAGCGTGGGCAATCTTCCCCTCTTTTGGCGTCCAGCCTCAGAGGGGAAAGGACGCGATCGTCTCCGCTGCTACTGACGGCTCCCGAACCCCGATAAAAGTTGAACTTGCCGGGAATCTGCCACGGAGACCACTTTTATCCAAAAAATATGTATCAGGAAACATATTGGCCTAAACCAGTGATGGCGAACCTTGGCACCCCAGATGTTTTGGAACTATATTTTTACATGATGCTCATGCACTCTGCAGTGTAGTGGAGCATCATGGGAAATGTAGTTCCAAAACCTCTGGGGTGCCAAGGTTCGCCATCACTGGCCTAAACTGATGAAGAAATTCGATTTTTTTTTTTTTAATTATAATTTTTTTTTTTTTTTTTTGACATGTTTTATAGTAGAAAGTAAAAAAAAAATAGTTTTCTCCCAAAATTGTTGTACTTTTTATTTATAGCGCAAAAAGGTGATCAAATACCACCAAAAGAAAGCTCTATTTGTGGGGGGGGGGGGGGGGTGTATTTGCATACAGCGTTGCATGACCGCGCATTTGTTACAGTAACGCAGTCCCGTATCGCAAAAGAAGGCCTGGTCATGAAGGGGGGTAAACCTCCCTAAATGGCAGAACCCCTATAAGCTGCATGTTATAAATGTACAATGACCTCCTCTTAGATACGGATACATCACCAGCAACTGTCAGAGAAAAATGGCGGTTGAAATAAATGAGCAACAACGGGGATATAAAGGCCCATAACAGACACCGCCGCGGCGTTCCATTTATAGAGGGCGGGAAGACGTAGGACAATGCGCGTTATTTTTTCTGCTGATGGCGGCACGGCCCGGTGACAGTCTTGTTGTTTGTCTTGTAGGTGACAAGAGAGTTGTGAAACTTTATCTGAAGTCCAAGGAGACCGGGAAGAAGTTTGCCAGCGTGGATTTTGTCTTTTACAACTGCAGCGTCCATCAATCGTAAGTTTTTTATTCTTAGAAGTGTCTGTGATTCTGCTTCCACCATCATACAATGTCTTCCCTGCAAGCCCATCATTCCTGTCTGCCCCATAGGATGGAGATCTCATTTTATTAAAGTGACACTAAACTAAAAATATTTTATGATGTATTAATAAAGTTATTGTGATAAAAAAATCAAGCATGTCATACTTCCCTACTCTGTGTAATGGTTTTGCGCAGATCAGCCTCAACCATTCACTTCTTGGGTCCCCTGCCAGAATATTTGCTTCTCCCCCGAAGTTGAGTGCCTCCATGGCAAAACACTATGGGGGCACTTGTGCAGGCTCCATGCTGAGCCGCGCTCTGTGCGTCCGTAGACGCACACACAATGGGGATCACTCCAGCCCCTGCTTCCTCAATGGATGTGGTTGACAGCAGAAGGAGCCAATCCCGCTGCTGCCTCTGAACCAGTGAGGATGGAGAGAGCAAGCAGTGATCCTGCTCTCGGGCACAGCGCTGTATTGACATTGGGCGTGCTGGGTTGGGATCTGCACACAAGGGATCTGCACATCTGCCTTTACAACCCCTTTAATCTTTGGCAATAAACCCTGGAAGCTGATTGGTTTATGTACAGAAATGCACCAGATTTTGCACCCTCCAGTACTAGTAAATAAACCACAATGTGAGATGTGTGATTACTGTATGTACATTAGACATAAGGATACAAATATGCAGAAAATCTCTGAAAAATGATATAGAAGCCTTGTGACTTCCATGTGACTCGCGTTCGCATCGGATGACATTTCCAGCTGGGAAGACAGAAAAATGAGAGTAGGAACAAATGGCACTAATACATGTAGTTAGACTTGCCTATCTGTGGCTCAGTGTCATGTTTCAGGCTCTGGGGGAAGGAGTCGGCGGCAAGTGTTGGGTCTTCGGGTTACCAGGATTGTGAGATGGAGAAACATTAGAACAAAGCTGCTGACATGTCATTTCTCATAATTCTCTGTTCCTGTAAACATGGAGTTCAGAGTCACTGTGGTTGTCATATCTATCTCAAAATCCCCCATTCTATATGAAAAGCCAATGCTGCGGAGTCCATTGACTGACCTAAGCCATTGTGGTTGCCACCTTCTTTCCTATAATTCCCATCGTGGGACCCGAAAGCTAGTAGAGATCAATGGAGTAGCAGTGTCTACTACAGGGATTTTCTAGCTTCTAGAACACTGGTCTCAAAACTGCTGCCCATGGGCCGGATCTGGCCCTTTGCTCGCCTTTCTGGCCCTTGGGAAACCATTCCATCTAGCCACTGACACCAGTGATGGGGCACGTTTGCTCATACAGATATCAATAACGGGGGACAATTCCTCCCACTGACACCAATGATGGGACACTATTCCTCTCACTGACACCAATGATGGGACACTATTCCTCCCACTGACACCAATGATGGGACACTATTCCTCCCACTGACACCAATGATGGGACACTATTCCTCCCACTGACACCAATGATGGGACACTATTCCTCCCACTGACACCAATGATGGGACACTATTCCTCCCACTGACACCAATGATGGGACACTATTCCTCCCACTGACACCAATGATGGGACACTATTCCTCCCACTGACACCAATGATGGGACACTATTCCTACCACGGACACCAATGATGGGACACTATTCCTCCCACTGACACTAATGATGGGACACTATTCCTCCCACTGACACCATTGATGGGACACTATTCCTACCACTGACACTAATGATGGGACACTATTCCTACCACTGACACTAATGATGGGACACTATTCCTCCCACTGACACCAATGATGGGACACTATTCCTCATTTGAATACCAACAATGGAACATTATTGCTCTCACTAGAACCAAGCATGGGGAATTGTTTATTCCCATTGCCCACAGTCCGGCCCCCCTAATGCCTGAAGGACAATACACTGTTTAGCATGTTTGGAGACCACTGATCAAGAGGGATCCCACAGGCAACGGGTATAACATAGTTCACTTGATCTAAGCTGAACCATTGTAACTATGGAAAAATTAGAATACCTGGAATCTTCCTTTTAACCACTTCCCGACGGCCGTACGACTATATACGGCCGCAGGGTGGTTCTACTTCTCTGGGGCGCCGTCAATTGACGTCCGCCCCTTTCCGCGTTCCCCGTACGCTCCCGAGCACGCAGCGGGAAACTTCTGTGCTGGCCGTGTCCCTTGGACACAGCCAATCACAGATTGCTGTGAACGGCCAATCGGAGTGGCCGTTTGCTAGGCGATCTGTGCGGCCAATGAGAGATGATCTCATATGTTTACATATGCGCAAACCAGTTTTTTTTTTTACTAAAAATATGTAGAATACGTATCGGCCTAGACTGAGGATAAAAAAAAAAAAAAAATTGAGCTATTTATTATAGCAACAAGTAAAACAATTTTTTTATTTTTTTCAAAATTGTCGCTCTATTTTTGTTTATAGCGCAAAAAATAAAAACCGCAGAGATGATCAAATACCACCAAAAGAAAGCTCTATTTGTGGGAAAAAAAGGACGCCAATTTTGTTTGGGAGCCACGTCGCACGACCGCGCAATTGTCAGTTAAAGCGACGCAGTGCCGAATTGCAAAAAGTCCTCTGGGCAGGAAGGGGGTTTAAGTGCCCAGTAAGGAAGTGGTTAAAGAAAAACACATTAAAAAATAAAGCTAATGCAGCCGCCTTCTCCAAGGACTATTAATCTGTAATACATTACATCTTGCTTCAGGGTTTGGATTCTCTTTAATATGTCTTGACCTGAAAAGTCTTTCTTGCTTCTCTTGCATTTGCTCCAGGCTGATGGCGGCGGCCGTTGTCACCGTACATAAAGGAAGGAGAAGTGCTTTTTATAAAGAAGCTCTGCTCTTTTCCTGCCGCTTGTGACTCGGGGGCCCGGGCTGTGCTGCGATCACAATGCCCATTTATGGAGCAATGAAAGATGCCAGGGCAGTGTTTATAGAGAAGGCATGGGGGTACCCTGGGGGGGGGGGGTTAAGTGTTCACCGTCCTCCTCATAGCTCTGTTGTATTACACTCGTGTGCGTCGCGTCACTTTCTGCTGTCTTGGATCTTTTATGAAGGGGTCTGTTAATGGAAACGTCTGTCGCTGGGTTTTCCTTGCTATGTGAATGTTGGCTGCAGGCAAATGTGCCGCAGTGTAATGTCTAATGGTTGTGTATATTGTGTATGGGGAAAAGGGATAGACCATCTTCTCTATAAACAACCCTAATATAGGATCTCTCTGGAAGACCGGAACCCGGACGATGCTGGGAAATGCCGGAAATCTAAGCATCGTATGCGATTTCAGAGTTTTTTTAGGTTCACATGTTCCCAGTCAGGCACATATAGAAGATTTATGTTGACAAATTGGAAAACACGTCACCCTTAAGCCTCGTACACGCGCTCGGTTTACTCGGCAAGAACCAACAAGAAAACTGCTGGCAGAGCTTTCTTGCCGAGTAAACCGAGCGTGTGTACGAGGCTTTCAGGATTCTCGACAAGAAAACTGCCCAGAATCTAGATGAGAAAAACAGAGAACATGTTCTCTATTTTCTCGTCGTGAGATTCTCTGCAGTTTTCCTGCCGAGAAACCCGAGAGTGTGTATACTTACTGGTCGCCACGGAAACCCGCGCATGCACGGTAGCTTCCTAGGTATAGGTAGGGTGCAGCAAGATGGCGGCAACGGCATCGAATGTGACGAGCGCATGCTCGTCATATGCGATGACGTCACCGCGTTCTTGCCTTTCAAGAGAACCGCGGTTCTTTTGAAAGGAGAGTCTGTACACTCGGGCGGCAAGAGATTCTTGCCAAGAATCTCGTCGGGAATGCGCATGCTCCGTAGTACGCCGCAAATACATTGGTTTCGACGTGAGCGTAATTAACGCACAGCCCTATTCGCGACGAGTTACGTAAACGACGGAAAAACCCGACGCTGTCCCGACAGCCTTACTTAACATGGCATACGGCGGACCGACGTAAGGTTACCCCTCATATAGCAGGGGTAACCTTACGGCGTAAACTACGGCGAAGCGACGCAAAAACGTTCGGGAATCGCCGTATTCGGCTCATTTGCATATGCAACGCTGAAATCGATGTAAAAGCCACCTAGCGGCCAGCGTAGTATTGCATTTAGGATCCGACGGTGTAAGTGACTTACACCAGTCGGATCCTAGCCTAATTCTGGCGTATCTTGTTTTGAGAATACAAAACAATGATACGCCGGCGGGATTTTCGAATTACGCCGGTGAATCTGTAGATACGCCGGCGTAATTCTTTTGAGAATCTGGCCCTACGGGTCTAGGGGATTGGAGAAAGCTTATACTAACCCGATCCTCCACTCCACCTGCAAACGTCACTCCCCCAAGATCCAGCATGGACTGTTCCTAACATCCTCATGTCCAGAGCAGGTCTATAGGCATGATGACGTCAGGAACAGTTCATCGCTAGACCGTGGGGGGCAGGAGCGGCAGGGACTGTCTTGTGTGGCGAGGATCGGAGGATTGGGTACGTATATCTTCATTCTCGAATCCCCTAGACAAAATCGAGCACAGCCTCACTGCATGGGAAAGCTTTTTTTTGCCCGGAGTTCGGCTTTAACCAACATAATCCACCCTTAGATGACATCGGAGGACTTGCAGAGATGACATCTGCCCCTCGTACCCTCTCAGGTATGGCAACACCTCCTTCCCTATATGAGGGTTCAGCACCCGCCTCTTCCCTCGACTCACCTTCCAGACTCACCAGAGAGTGACGGCTGCACGCCGCCTTCAGATTAATATCCGCCGCCGAAATCAAACTGCATACATTTGCATAAAGAGCACGCCAATTAACATGTTTGTAGGTAAAGCTAAAGGCTTCTCATTTCCAAAACGAGGGAAGAGATGTTTGTGAGAATGAATTTTATTTTTTATTTTTTTTTCTCTCTTCTCTTTTGCGAGCGGCTTAATTAAATATTTCCTCGGCGTTGTTGCTGTGTGTGTTTTCTGCGTGCGTCGCTTGCGCGGCGTGGATTTATTTTTAATGGCTTCTGAGCATCGGCTGTTGGTTTGTTTCGCTGGAAGGGCGACCCCGGGGCTGTGGTGCGCTCCTCCGCCGAGACCGTCTTACCTTGGCATATTAAAGTGCAACTCCGAGGGGGGGGAATCGGAAGAGATCCTTGGAATTCAAAATGCAGATTTCCCCTGCGTGTCTGTCGCCAACTTCTGCGCTTGTAAAGCTGCCCTGGCTGTTTACAAAGTTTCAGGTGTTCTTTTTTTTTTTATTATTATCCTAAGCCCTCTTCTGAGAATACAGAGAAATTCTTTGCATAGTCTGGATGGGCTCAGCAAATAAAGGCTTCCCAACTCGGAACAAAGATCTGCAATTCTTAAGCCCCGTACACACGATCGGATTTTCCGACGGGAATTGTGTGAATTGTCAGGCTGTTGTCGGAAAATCCGACCATTTGTATGCTCCATCGGACAATTGTCGGAATTTTCAAAAGTGAACCTCCGCTTTTTGGAACCCTCCCCCCCTCCGATGTCACATTTGGCACCTTTCAAGGGGGATGGGGTGCAGATACCTGTATAATACAGGTATTTGCACCACTTCCGGGTATAGACTCCGTCCAGCTTCTCCCCCCCCCCCCCCCCCGGTTGTGTTCTGGGAAACACACAGCTCCTAGAACACAGCAGGGACCAGTGAGGACGCCGCAGCTCGACTCGCGCATGCGCAGTAGGGAACCGGGCAGTGAAGCCGCTGCGCTTCACTTCCTGATTCCCTCATCGAGGATGGCGGCGGGGGAAGCCGAGAGCCGAGCGGTAGCTCGGCTTCCGTTGCTGCCGACGTCGCGGGCAATCTGGACAGGTAAGTGTCCATTTTTAAAAAGTAAGCAGGTGCAGTATTTGTAATATGTAGAAAAATACGTATCGGCCTAAACTGAGGAAAAAGTGTCTTTATTTATTTTTTGGGGATATTTATTATAGAAAAAAGTAAAAAATATTGAATTTTTTCAAAATTGTCGCTCTATTTTTGTTTATAGCGCAAAAAATAAAAACCGCAGAGGTGATCAAATACCACCAAAAGAAAGCTCTATTTGTAGGAAAAAAAAGGACGCCAATTTTGTTTGGGAGCCACGTCGCACGACCGCGCAATTGTCAGTTAAAGCGACGCAGTGCCGAATCGTAAAAAATTGGCCCGGTCATTGAGCAAAAAAAATGGTCCAGGGCTTAAGTGGTTAAGCCCCCTTCAAGGCTGTCCATTAACAAAGCCAAACAGGAAAGCTTCCAGAGTCTTGTACAGCAGGCTTGTAGCGATGGGGTCCTGGGTTGATTACCCCCTTGATTTTCGGGGGGATCCCTATGGCTGCTCCGTTTCCCTCCTACAAATAACAGCCAAGTGATTATCTGACCGAACCGCCCTCACCAGCCTGTGTATTGGGATCTGTGGATGTGCGTGTCTGATTATCCCATAGCGTTCTCTCCTGGAAGACGCACAACACCAGAACATAGAGGGCCGTTTGTCCCATGGAAGATGACTCTCTTTATGCTCTCGGGGTTCAGAGGTCATAGATACAGACGAAAGGCGCGGGGTGACGGGCGATTAGCATATATCCAGATTCTCTGCGGTTTAAGTAGCCAAGCCAAGATATTATCTGTATGGGGCGCGACTCCTGACCCCCCCCCCCCCTCTCCCCTGAATGCACAAAGCCTGTGATGAATGGTTGGAATTATGACATCATGGGGCGAGGAATCCATACATACGATCCGCTCCGAGAACAAATTGAATAGTTATGTTTATTTTCTTCCTTTTAATAAACTGACCTGAATGGGAAGATCAATACATAATTTCATTGCGTTCTTTAATAGAATAGTAATTTTCTTGTGCTTGATTTGCTTCTTAAACAAAGAGCTGGCGAAAAAAAAAAAAAAAGAGAGAAAAAAACATTCGGAGGTGAGGATGGCGGCATTATAACAAATATCTAGTTTGCTGCTTCCTACTAACAAAAAGAGAAAAGAACGCTCAGCGCCTGACGGAATCATTCCTAATGCTGATAATTACTCAGCACTGTTCTAAAAAACAAAGTTAAAAGGTTAAAAACGTTATATTTAAAGTAAACCTTCCAGTATTTGCCTAGGAGCTTTAAAGCCCTCACTGACCTCTGCAGCTGCGGGCATTGTGGAGGAATTCATCCAAGTGTACAGCAGAAGCACTAAAATAGTCTCCTAATTCCAGAAGTTCCTCGGTTCCCCTTGCTCCCCTCTCACTGTGACTTTGAAACTCTGTACCCCCTGCCCCCCTCCGAACATTGACTTATCAGCCTAGCTTCCTCTGTTTCCCCCTCCAAGCAGTGACTCAGAAGCTCAGCACCCCCTGCCTCCCAGCAAAGACTCCACAGGTAGCAAACACACCCCCTGCCTCCCAGCAAAGACTCCACAGGTAGCAAACACACCCCCTGCCTCCCAGCAGTGACTCGGCAAGCAGCGCTCACTGCTCCTACCTCCCAGCAGCCCTCACTGCTCCTACCTTCCAGCAGTGACTCGGCAAGCAGCCCTCGCTGCTCCTACCTCCCAGCAGTGACTCGGCAAACAGCCCTCGCTGCTCCTACCTCCCAGCAGTGACTCAGCAAGCAGCCCTCGCTGCTCCTACCTCCCAGCAGTGACTCAGCAAGCAGCCCTCGCTGCTCCTACCTCCCAGCAGTGACTCGGCAAGCAGCCCTCGCTGCTCCTACCTCCCAGCAGTGACTCAGCAAGCAGCCCTCGCTGCTCCTACCTCCCAGCAGTGACTCAGCAAGCAGCCCTCGCTGCTCCTACCTCCCAGCAGTGACTCAGCAAGCAGCCCTCGCTGCTCCTACCTCCCAGCAGTGACTCAGCAAGCAGCCCTCACTGCTCCTACCTCCCAGCAGTGACTCAGCAAGCAGCCTTCACTGCTCCTACCTCCCAGCAGTGACTCGGCAAGCAGCGCTCACTGCTCCTACCTCCCAGCAGTGACTCAGCAAGCAGCCCTCACTGCTCCTACCTCCCAGCAGTGACTCAGCAAGCAGCCCTCGCTGCTCCTACCTCCCAGCAGTGACTCAGCAAGCAGCCCTCGCTGCTCCTACCTCCCAGCAGTGACTCAGCAAGCAGCCCTCACTGCTCCTACCTCCCAGCAGTAACTCAGCAAGCAGCCCTCACTGCTCCTACCTCCCAGCAGTGACTCGGCAAGCAGCCCTCACTGCTCCTACCTCCCAGCAGTGACTCAGCAAGCAGCGCTCACTGCTCCTACCTCCCAGCAGTGACTCAGCAACCCCTCCCTCACAGCAATAATGCAACCTAGCTCTCTGCTCCCCTCTCCCAGCAGTGACTCATCCACTCCTCCCATCTCCCAACATTGACTCGGCACCCCCTGCATCCCTTTTTCAACAGTAACTCATCAGCTTAGGGTCCTCTGCTCTCCCCACCCCCCAGGAAGCTCAGCATGCCCTGCTCTCACCTCCAAGCTGTCATTAACCAGCTCAGCACCCCCTTCTGCTCCCTCCCTGCAGTGACTTGGCACCTTATTTTACCCTTCTCCCCCTACCGGCAGTGACTCGGCACCCCCTGCCTCCCAGCAGTGGCTTTCCAGCCTTCTTATCTATTATGTAAATGCAGGTTCCCTTTAAGAGCACCAGCAGGACTTTATAAAGCCTCTTCCCGCCATGCCTCTGCATCGAGGTCGTCTGCGCGGTGAGGTGGTCCATTACCTGGTAGACAAATGAATATGGTCTTGCATTATCCAGCTAATAGCTTATTATTGTTAGCAGTCACACACACTAATTGACACGGAGGATCTTTTATTAAGTAGCGTTATTTACAAATCGCACTTAGCGGCTTGTTACGGGAAAACCTGGAGGTTGTGAGAGCTCTTGAGGCGGTGATCTCTTCACGTCCCGCGTCTCCTTGGATCCATATTAGAATTGGCGAGTCGCTCCCGCCGAGCGGTCAGATATTGAGATGGAACGCGCCGGGAGTTTTTTCCATGCCCCAAGATTTGTAAAGGGAAGCCACATATTTTGTAAAACCCTCCAATGCTGGACGCCTGGCTGTCATACTAATCCACTGGCTTCAGTATTCTCCAAGACCAGCATGAAGGATATCCGGAAGGATGAATTACTTACCTGTGTGCTTCCTCCAGGGTGGTAACTTCAATATATTGGGAGAGGATCCTTATGGAAGCGAGCGAAAAGCATTTGTAAGAAGGGTCAGCGATGGCAACTTTCATGTTTCTCTAATGGCCGGGATCATTTATAGTGTTACTAAACACAGAGCCTGCATTCCCTATATTGCAAATGCAATTATTTTAGTAAATATAAACTGCTAAATACCCTTTCTCATCAGCAGTATATAGCAGTTTTGTGACTTCTATTAGTGTCTGGTTAAAGCTTGTAGGAGGAGTTTTCATTCTCCCCTGACTGTCCTATGAGGCTGCAGGACCCCCGACCCTTTGGACAATGCTGATTGGCCCTGTGCTGATCACACGCACCCTTTCAAGGGAAAAGAAAAAAACCTCTCTAGCAATACACACCAAACTGAGTATGTGCAGAGTGCCCCCAATGCTGTGTTCTATCAGCAGATAGATTGGGGGAGGGGGGCAGTGGAAGAAGGGGAGGATCGGAGAAGACAGAATCAGCCTTTTACACAATACAGCAGATTAACCCCTTAGGTTGCACAGTGAGTAGAACAAGCATGCTTTACTGCATATACACACTGATTTTACTGTTGTGGGTTTAGTAGCACCTTAAGTAACTTCCCCTCCCACTACAGAGCTACCAGTATCCATTCCCATGTTTAGGACTCTGCACCTTTCATTCTGATTGTACAATCTTCAATACAATGCAGCTGACAGGCCATTGTAGCGTACTGAAAGAAAATACGTTGTAGCGCACCGTATTGTTTTTTTCAGTTTTACCCAGAATTGGGGAGATTTTTCCTTATTTCCTGTGGGGTCCCCAAGACAGGAAGCAAAGAAAAATCACTCACGGGGGCACAGGCAGTAATAAAACATGCAATATTAAATCAGCCCCATGTTGCTGATGTCAGTATTTTTATAAAACTTTATTGTTCTCGGCCAACACACTGAAACCACCCCCACTTTGACATGTTTCACCACTACTATGGGGTCCACCTATTCAAATGTGAAATGCATCAGAGTGGGGTCAGTCCTTTGCGGTGCTCTACTGTGCATGTCCAAAACATTTAAGGTTTATAAAAAATGAGATATATATAGGGGTGTATATATATACACACACACACACACACACACACACACACATATATATATATCACTTATAGAGAGAATATCTATCTATCTATCTATCTATCTATCTATCTATCTATCTATCTATATATATATATCTATATATTCTCTCTATAAGTGATATATATATATGTGTGTGTGTGTGTGTGTGTGTGTGTGTGTGTGTGTGTGTGTATATATACACCCCTCACATTTTTGTGAACAATTTATTATATCTTTTAATGTGACAACACTGAAGAAATGACACTTTGCTACAATGGTCGGCCATGTGTGTACCAGGGTGTACACATACCAAGTTACAGTAAAAATTAGCACTTTGTGGCATTCGCATGGCAGTGTAGGATTGATTTTTGAAGAATTTGCATAGCTCCAGTGAAAATGAAAGTACATTTTTTTTATAAACACAAATGTAAGTAGGTTGTATCCTGTGCAGTTTGAATGTAGATCATTGGCCTCAAATGGAAAATGCTGTATTTGGCCACTAGATGGAGTAGACTAAACGTAGTATAGGAAATGCATATGATACTTGGTTCCATCTAGTGGCCAAATGCAGTATTTTCTGTTTTTAAATTTAGAATCTGCATCCAAACAGCACAGAATAAAGCCTTTTCGCACAGGACGAATGTACTGGACTTTCACTGGGCAAATGCCAATACAAATTCTTTATAAATCCACCCCTAGGTGTTGAAGCCAGTTGGGTTTGTAGTTTTTGCATAATGAAGCCTGGAGTTATGCTGTGTGGTCGGTTTATGTCCTCCTAAGAGAGCCTATCCTGTCTTTTTCAGCGTGCGTCCACAGAATACCAGCGCGCTCCACGAGAGCCCAAAATGCATCGTCTTATTAACTCTCCATTTACTTTGCCTAATAGCTACAACGTTTTCACTAAACGCGCGCATTTACCAAATGTCAGGGCCGTTCATTCAAGGAGTCTCCAGAGTAAATAAAATTATATCCGCTTCTATTAAAATGACTAATGACATCTACATATTCAAATAGTGGAAGAGACGCGCCGAGCGGAGGAAAAGGGAAAAAAAAATGACATTTAGAGGGAGAACGTCGCGTTTTGTTTCAGCGAGTTCTTCTTGCTGTCAACTTGTTATCAACTTCACCTGAATCTGATTCATTGTGGTCATCCATTGGGGGGGGACATAAGAAGTGGGTTATGCTGCCACCTACAGGATTGGACACTAGTCAGTCCAGGATAACCCCTCCTGCTCCCAGCATTCCTCTGTTTTTTGCCAAGAGGATGGACTTCTTTTCTGAAACTCCTCCTATTAAAATAATTTTTTTGCTAGCATTTTTTTTTGCTTTTTAAGCTTTTTGGGGGGTCCCTCCCAGGTGCAGTAAAGCATCAGATAAAAAGCACTACAACTAAATCCCTAAGGTCTAAGGCAGGGGTGTCCAAACTTTTTTCAAAGAGGGCCAGATTTGATGAAGTGAACATGCGTGAGGGCCGACCATTTTGCTGACATTCTTTGAACCATTAAAATTCGGTGTAAGTGTGTTTGCCCGAGCAACTAATACACGGCCCAACAAGAATTCTCCTGCCTTTGTGGGGGTGTGTGGTGAAGAGATGAGCTTGGGCGTGTTATTTGGATATACCGTATTGATCGACGTATAACACGCACCTTCACTTTAGGAGGGAAGTTTCAGAAAAAAAAATGTAAATATAGAACTGTGAAGCAAAATAAGGGTCATTGCCCATCAATGCAGCCCAATCAGTGCCCATCTGTAGGCTTGCCATTGCCTTGAATGTAGCCTCGCCATTGCCTTGAATGTAGCCTCGCCATTGCCTTGAATGTAGCCTCGCCATTGCCTTGAATGTAGCCTCGCCATTGCCTTGAATGTAGCCTCGCCATTGCCTTGAATGTAGCCTCGCCATTGCCTTGAATGTAGCCTCGCCATTGCCTTGAATGTAGCCTCGCCATTGCCTTGAATGTGGCCTCGCCATTGCCTTGAATGCGGCCTCGCCATTGCCTTGAATGCGGCCTCGCCATTGCCTTGAATGCGGCCTCGCCATTGCCTTGAATGTAGCCTCGCCATTGCCTTGAATGTAGCCTCGCCATTGCCTTGAATGCAGCCTCGCCATTGCCTTGAATGCAGCCTCGCCATTGCCTTGAATGCAGCCTCGCCATTGCCTTGAATGTAGCCTTGCCATTGCCTTGAATGTAGCCTTGCCATTGTCTTGAATGCGGCCTCGCCATTGCCTTGAATGCGGCCTCGTCATTGCCTTGAATGCGGCCTCGCCATTGCCTTGAATGCGGCCTCGCCATTGCCTTGAATGCGGCCTCGCCATTGCCATGAATGTGGCCTCGCCATTGCCATGAATGTGGCCTCGCCATTGCCATGAATGTGGCCTCGCCATTGCCATGAATGTGGCCTCGCCATTGCCATGAATGTGGCCTCGTTATTGCCATGAATGTGGCCTCGCCATTGCCATGAATGTGGCCTCGCCATTGCCATGAATGTGGCCTCGCCATTGCCATGAATGTGGCCTCGCCATTGCCATGAATGTGGCCTCGCCATTGCCATGAATGTGGCCTCGCCATTGCCATGAATGTGGCCTCGCCATTGCCATGAATGTGGCCTCGCCATTGCCATGAATGTGGCCTCGCCATTGCCATGAATGCGGCCTCGCCATTGCCATGAATGCGGCCTCTTCATTGCCATGAATGCAGCCTGATTGATGCCCATCTGCAGCCTCGGAGGGGAGGGGGGCGGGACGAGCGCCAACAGATTACATACAGGAGAATCTCCTGTTTACACAGCAGCCTCCTATGATAGACAGAGGAGTCATCCAATGGCAGCCCAGGAGACAAGACTTCCTATTACAGATGCCGCCGGGTAAACAGGAGATTCTCCTGTATGTAATTTGACAGCACTCGTTCCCCGCCCCTCCCTGTCCCCTCGGAGACGGCACCGATAAATACAGTATATATCCAAATTACCAGGGGGGGCACAAACTGGAACAGGGGCCGCAATTGGCCCCCGGGCCGGACTTTGGACGAGGCTGGTCTAAGAGTTCCGTTCTCAGCCATAGTCCTCAATTATCCCCTACAGGTCATGTTTTTGGAACTTCCCTTAGATAAAATAGCTTTTATCAAAACTGTCATTGATATTGATGCAAAGTAAAGGAAAACCTGAAAACATGGCTCGTTGGGGGTACTTGAGGACTGAGGTTGGGAACCGCTGCTGTACAGGACAAGAGCCTGTCCACCTTCACCTCCTCTGCTTCTGCTCCCCCCCCCCTATTGTGTTCTTCAGCCATTGGGCAGCTTCTGATTATGCGACTGCGCACAGGAGGCGCGTCGTTCTCAGTGCCAATCCTGGCATCTTACATATATAGGAGCCGGCACAAGCACTGTACAGTTCACACAGAAACTAAAACCGATCGCAAGAAGCCACAGTTTTCAGCAGAGCAGACTGTCTTTGCAGAGTGTCGGTGACAGGTGCTCTTTACACAGCAGATTGACACTTCATGTCTCTCGCCGTATCTGGGCTGTTGTTGCGTTGCGCATCAGAAGCAGCGCATACTGGAATTCCTATCACATAGCGGCTGGCGCCTGAAGCATTGCAATAAGATAAGCTGCCCAGGTTTCCATAGAGGTGAATGACTGGCATTTTAATTGGATTTTTCCCACTTCATTGGCCAGTATCCGTACAAGAAGATCAATTCTACCCAAATTGCCATCGAGCGGAACATCTACTCTGCATCCGAACTTCCCACTGGGATAAACAGCCGAAACTTCAGCTACATTCGCTACTTTCTTCTTTGTTTCTGTTTTTTTGGGATGCTCTGGAAATCAAATTTGGTACATTAAAGATGGTGGAGGACTCTAGTACCGGATTGGATGTGCACTCAACTTTTTCTTCTGGATTTGGCTCGTAAATAAGGTTTTGCTTCCTTGTTGGGCAACTTATGAAGCCAAAAGTTGCCCCCCTGAGGTGGAAAGAATTCGGGGAGGGTGGGCTGCCCAACTCATGAGCATATGGCTGATGTTTAATACTGCCCCCCCCCCCCCCCCCCCCCAACGGTACAGTAGCAACAAATTAAACATGATTGGTTAAAGAAAACTTCCTTTTATCACCAGAGTATGAACAAAGCGCACACCTTTTATAGTCAATAACGATGTCTGTCATTTAATGTATCCTATCTATCTATAAATATATTTTGATCTACCTGACCATGGCTTGGTATCAAGAGATCCCTAAATTTTCCACTTATTGCCATATTCAAGGCTTTGGATATCCTTTTTTTTTTTATCCTTTTCCAGCTTTTTAAAGTTTCATTACCTTGTTACGCAGGTCTTTTGACTGTTCTTTTCTGCTCCTCATGACTTAGTGTCTAGCCTACTTAGTGCATCCATGTGAGAGCTAACAAACTCATTCACTATTTATACACAGACACTAATTGTGATTTAAAAAGTTACAAATGTGGGAAATGAACCTTTTAATTGCCATTTTAACCTGTGTGTGCCACCTTCTGTGTCTGTACCAACGCCAAACATTCCAGGGTATGTAAACTTTTGATCAGGTCCATTTGGGTGATTTAAAAAGGATCGAAAAAAACATGTGATAATAAATGGCTTCATGTGATCGCTATCCTTAAAGCGGGAGTTCACCCAATTATATATTTTTTTATATTTTCCCCTTAGATGGATGCTCGTTCGGTCTAGGGGAATCGGCTATTTGTATTAAAATATGAGCTGTACTTACCCGTTTACGAGATGCATCTTCTCCGTCGCTTCCGGGTATGGGTCTTCGGGAGCGGGCGTTCCTTCTTGATTGACAGTCTTCCGAGAGGCTTCCGACGGTCGCATCCATCGCGTCACTCGTAGCCGAAAGAAGCCGAACGTCGGTGCGGCTCTATACTGCGCCTGCGCACCGACGTTCAGCTTCTTTCGGCTACTCGTGACGCGATGGGTGCGACCGTCGGAAGCCTCTCGGAAGACTGTCAATCAAAATAGGAACGCCCAGTCCCGCAGCCCATACCCGGAAGCGGCGGAGAAGATGCATCTCGTAAACGGTAAGTACGGCTCATATTTTAAAAAAACTAGCCGATTCCCCTAGACAAAACGAGCATCCATCTAGGGGGAAATAGTGTCATGTGCGGGTGAACCTCCGCTTTAAATTGGAGGTCCACCCTAAAAAATACTCCACACAGTAATGCAAGGCTTTCTTCCTGGTGTGGAGAAAGCCTCTTGAGGGGGCGAGCAGGAAAGTCAGGACACTCTCTACTTTGCAGATAAAGGAGCTGTGTGTTAGTGGGCGTCCTGACTCTCCTGCTCGCCCCCTCAAGAGGCTTTCTCCACACCAGGGAGAAAGCCTCACTTTACTGTGTGGAGTTACAGACAGAAGAACAGGAAGTGAGGATTTCTCAGAAGAAATAAGGACATTTAAAAGCAAAATGGAAGGATGAGGTAAGTGAAGGAGGACTGCACTAAGGTAACGGAAGCTATTTACGGAAAAAAATAAATTCCTTTACAACCCCTTTAATGTTTGCTGCAGTCATTATAGACTCTTAGGATGTTTTAATACTCTTGTTGAAATTTCATTGCATTCTTTCATCTCTCATGGTGTTCTTCTATCTCCTGCAGATGCCTGTCCTGTGTGAACGGATCGTACCCCTGCCACTGGTGCAAGTACCGGCACGTGTGTACCCACAATGCAGCGGACTGCTCCTTCCTGGAGGGCCGGGTGAAGATGTCAGAGGTAGGAATGTGAGATACAATGTAACATGCCTTCCATGTTGTGTTCTCAGTGTCCTGGATGAGATGTGATGTTTGTTTTGGCAGAGGGAGAGTCATTCTGTTGTACATCTTTTTTTTTTTTTTCCCGCCTCTGATTCACATGTCTATGTCACGTCTCCCTCTCCCGCCTGGACGCTACGGGTTTTAGCAATTCCTAAAGCGCCGTGTTTATTCCCGTCG
Source organism: Rana temporaria (assembly GCF_905171775.1). Lineage (NCBI taxonomy): Eukaryota > Metazoa > Chordata > Amphibia > Anura > Ranidae > Rana > Rana temporaria. The sequence continues at coordinate 17,453,217 of NC_053495.1, forward strand.
CCATAGAGGCTGAAAAAATAGAGGTGTGTCACCAGAGAGGCCCCAAATGTTTTAATAGTTGGGCTGCAATTATTATTGGAGAAAAAATGGACCACATTAAAAAAACACAAAGTGGTGTTGGGACCACCAGAAAATTTCAAATATTGGAGAGAAAATAAAAATTGCATTGACCTTTTCCAGGTGAACGTTTTTATAATAACCCAAGTTGGGCGCTCTCTGGAAATACACTGTAGCTGATTAATTTTTGAAACGTATTAATGGAGTATAGCTGAGCCGCTTAGCAATTCATACAGGCTTTGCTGTTCGTTGCCCCCCCATTCCTTGTGTTGATCTGGGAACCCCCTGCTTGTCATGCAGGAGGAGGATTCCAAGACGCTCCCCCCTACTGCTGTCTCTTTGCTGTTGCTCCCATATGGCAAGCATCACATAGCTACATTCATGTTAAAACCCCAATTCCATCAATTATATATCGTATATCAGGGGTCTCCAGACTGCGGCCCGAGGGCCAGATATGGCCCTTTGCTAGCCTTTATCCGGCCCTTGGGGCCCTATTCCTCCCACTGACATGAGGCACTTTTCCTCCCATTGACACCAACAATGGGGCGACTATATTACCCACTGATACCAATGATGGGATACTATTCCTCCTACTAATAGGGGGAATACTCCTCTTCCTATTGACCACCAACCCTGAGGCCATATTTGTTCTCACTGATGCCGGGCCCGTGACATTTTCTTCCCTTGCTGGCCCCAATCCGGCCCTCCTAAAGTCTGAAGGGCAATAAAGTGGCCCTTTGTTTGAAAAGTTTGGAGACCCCTGCCGTATATACTCGAGTATAAGCCAAGTTTTTCAGCACATTTTTTTTGTGCTGAAAATGCCCCCCTCGGCTTATACTCGAGTCACCTTTTTGAGCCTGATCTCCCGGACTTTGGGGACCCGGCACCGGCCGGCTGTAGGTCCCTTGGACCCCAAACTTGGCACACATATAGCCCCACCCCTCTACAAGTGTGCAAAGTTTGTTGTCTGGGGGACCTACGGGCACCCCTTCCATAGATTCCCATGTTAAACGTCAGTCTAGGCACGGGCACAGTGAGGTACGGGCACAGTGAGGTACGGGCACAGTGAGGCAAAGTGAGGCATGCAGATAGACACCCTAGGCTTATACTCGAGTTAATACATTTTCCCATTTTTTGTGGTAAAATTAGGTGCCCGGCTTATATTCGGGTCGGCTTATACTCGAGTGTGTGTGTGTGTGTGTGTATATATATATATATATATATATATATATAATTTTGGCCCAAGTTTGATCAATGTAACATGTAATAATATACATACCTGGAACTCTTCTATAAGGCGAGTACGAAAGAATCGCCTTATAGAATCCTTAGATTTGTGTCTTGGGGACCTACGGCTGGGGAGCACCTATTATTTTTTTTTTTTTTTTTTAAACCTGGGCACCCCTTCCATAGACTCCCATGTTAAACGTCAGTCTAGTCATGGGCACAGTGAGGCATGGGCACTTTGGAAATCCACTGTAGCTAATTTATTTTTTCCATTCATAACAAAGAATTTCCATCGACTGTGTAGCTTCTCTCCATTCCCGGTCCGCTCCAGGTGCATTCCTCCAGCGCGTGCAATGCATTGGGGAATTTCAGCTCCGTTGTGTCTATTATGATGATAAAATATGAAGACGCGGCTTATGTAGGTTTTTAAGCCACTGGGTTACAATCCTTCAAAGATAACCCCCATCCGTCACCCCCTCCTCCTCCTCCTGTGGAAGTCTGCCATATATAGGTCAGCCGTGTCCCGGGGTTATTGTTTGGATATATGGTGACTGACAGTTCTGGGAAAGGGAAGGTTATTTAGGGGAACACATCTGTCCTTGCCTGCACCACATATCCTTAACCTTCTCCGGCTCCGAAATGGACTGGAGGTGCCACGCCGCCCCCTGGCACTGGAAGGATTAAGCTCTTCCTCTTGGCTATGTGCTGCTTCTCCCAGAATCCTCCACACGCCGGCTAAGCATCAATGATTATAGGCGCCAGCCGTGCATAAAGAAGAATTCCGGCAGGGAGAAAATTTAGCGGAAAAATTATACGGTTTTGTTTTCCATAAAGCTTTGTTTGCTGATACAGGTTAAAAGCTTTTTTTTTTTTTCATATTTTCCACACAGTGCACTTCAATTGATGAACAGATTTTCACTGTATGAAAATAATAGGGAGTTCTGCGTATTGTCTGGAGTATTCATTTTATACACTTAAAGCTACACGCCATTCATACTTTTTTGTTGGGTTTTTTGAAACGTATAAAAGGAGTATAGCTGAGCTGCTCCGTAATTCATACATTAGCTGATGCCCCCCCCCCCCCATTACTTGTGTTGATCTGGGAACCCCCTGCTTGTCATGCAAGAGTAGGACTCCCCCCCTACTGCTGGCTCTTTGTTGTTGCTCACATATGGCAAGCATCACATGGCTACATACCCAATTCCATCAATTATATACACATACATACCCTTGCAGTGCGGGGGTGGAGAGGAGGGTTGGGAGGAAATTTTGGGTTGGAGAATGGGTGGCAAGGGTACATTTTTTTATTTATCTGGGATTGGGCTTTAAAACTTTCTCTCTGCCACCGATCAGATGTAAAGGTTTGTATCAGATTGGACAGACAGTAGAGAGAGAAGACTGCTTCAGAGAGCAGACCTTCCCACTGACCATGTGAGGAACTGCGTGAAATCAGGCTACATTAGTTACAGATGGCCAGATTAAATTGAGTGGTCCTTCTGTCTTTAACATGGCTTCTGGGTTGGTTTCCCATGCTGTTTTTTTAAAGAAGAATTCCGGGTATGCATATTTCTACATAGTTACAGTGGTTCAGTTCGGAGCAATGCAACAATGTATATTTCATACACGTGGGATCCTCTAGAACAGGAGTGTCAAACTATGTTTCATCGTGGGCCGCATCGGCATTATGGTTGTCCTCAAAGGGCCGGTTGTATCTGTAGGACTGGATGTCTAGAGCAGTGGTCTCCAAACTGCGGCCCGAGAGCCTGATGCGGCCCTTTGCTTGCCTTTATCCGGCCCTTGGGGCACTATCCCTCCCACGGATACAAGACACTATTCTGCCATCTGACACCGACAATGGAGCACCATTTCTTCCACTGACACAACTAATAGAGCACTATTACTCCCTATGATACCAGCAATGGGGCACTATTCCTCCCCCTAATACCAGATGTTTACTAACAATGATGCCAGGAAAATTTCCACTCCCGCTGGCCAAAGTCCGGCCCTCCAAGAGTCTGAAGGTCAATAAACCGGCCCTTTGTTTAGCATGTTTGGAGACCCCTGGTCTAGAGCAACACACACCCCCTTACACCAGATGTTAAGAGCCCCCCACCATCAAAGTCAAGAATCCCCCCACCCTCTTACATCACTGTTCACCCCCCCCCCCCTTACCTTGTGCTGCTGTGCTTTAGAAGCTGGAAGTCACTTGGGTAGACACAGCTACTTCAATGATCTCCAATAGCTTCCAGATCCTGTGCCAAGCGGCTGCCCTGCTGCCTTGTGAGCAAAGAAGGTCATCCTCTAGGCGTGGGACCTGGAATCTAGTAGGGAGGACCGGAGGGAGCGGTGTGTCTATACAGTGATTTCCAGTTCCTAGACCAGGGGGATGCAACATTGGCCCTCCAGCTGTTTTGAAACTACAAGTCCCATGAGACATTGCAAGACCCTGACAATTACAGACGTGGCTCCTAGAGGTAGAGCCATAATGGGATTTGTAGTTTCACCACAGCTGGAGGGCTGAGGTTGCCTTCCCCTGTCCTAGAGGATTCCACAGGTATTGTATATCCATAACATAGTTACATTCAGGGCCATCTTTAACCCAGGGCAAAAGGGGCAGCAGCCCCTGACCCACTCATTTTGGGGCCCAAAGCAGCTTCCCCATGGGCCGGCACTGCCCTCTAAAAGTTGATAAAAAGATTTGGGGAGGGCCCAAGAAAATCATTTTCTAGGGTCCAATAAATAGATGGCCCTGGTTACATTGCGGCAAGCTGGTCTTATGTAATAATGTCACACCTGGAATTCTTTAAAGCAAATCTTTCACCTTGGATGGGCAAAGCAAAGGTTTGCCTAAAGTTCCAACAGGGCAAAGAATTGGCAATTGGTTTTTGTGTGGTCATGTTGGATATTGAGCAGTGTACACGGAGTACATGACAATGCTGCACACAGTAGGAAGTCGATGGGGTGGATTTACTAAAGGCGAATAGATTGGGCACTTTGAAAGTGCAGTTACTCCAGAGCTTAGTAAATGAGAGGAATCTCTGCTGACTTCCATCCAATCATTTGCATCAAATGCAAAGGGGGAAAAAAAAACAGCATGTGATTGGGTAATCTTTGCAACGTGGAGCTTCACCCCATTTTACTAAGCTCTGGAGCAAATTCCCTTGCAGAGAGCAACTGCACTTGCAAAGTGCTCAGCCTATTTGCCTTCGGTAGATCATCCCCATTGCGTTCCCTGAGCCAATAATAACTACTATGCAGCCTATGACTTTGCAGGATCCGGTGCCATGAAATGACGGGTGTTATTTCGACCTAATCCGGTTATTTCCCCTTAAACACGTGATTATTTGCATTCCAGCGGTTTCACAATTGTTGGATGATTTTATATTACTGGCTTTTTACAAGCCGTCATGCAGCTTTTATGAAACGCGTTGCCTTTTCCTTCATGCTTCTATTTCCATTGTCCCGGGATGTGGCACAGAGCCGCACTCTGAATCCCATACAGAGCAGTGGAGGTGAGTGGGAATGGCCACCCGGGACAGAGTACTGCTCCGCGCGCCACCATGTTCTGCTGTTTCAAAGCTTGCAATATGTTACTGTTAGAGTGTTGCTAAACCCCAGAGCCTGCATTTACTATATCTGGTCTCTCACAGTACACAGAACATGGAAATTCCATTATTTTAGTAAATTTAAGCTGCTAAATACGTTTTTCTCTTCAGCAGTATATATCAGTCTTGTGACTTCTATCAGTGTCTGGTTAAAGCTTGTAGGAGGAGTTTTCATTCTCCCCTGCTTGTCCTATGAGAATGCAGGACCCTTTACCCTCTGGTCAGTGCTGATTCGTCCTGTGCTGATCACATGCACGCTACTTGGAGAAAAGAAAAAAAAAATCTCTAGCAATACACACCAAACTGAGCATGTGCAGCTTGTTGTCCCCAAACCTATGTACTATCCGGAGATCGTTTGGGTACTCTGGAAGAAGGGGAGGATCAGAGGAGGACATCATTTTTCCACAATGCAGAGGATTGATTAACCCCTTAGGTTCAACAGTGAGTATAACAAGCACGCTTTACCGCATATACCGACTGATTTTACTGATGTGGGTTTAGTAACACTTTAAAGGGGCTGTAAAGCCTCGTGTCTTTTCACCTTAATACAGCCTATGCATTAAGGTGAAAAAGCACTTTGCACTTATCCGGCTCCCCGCCGAGCCCCCGTTTTACTCACCTGAGCCCCGAACTTCCGTGGGCGCGATCCCGCGTTGTTCTCCCCACTGCTTTTCAGCTCTTCATTGGATTGATTGATAGCAGCGTAGCCATTGGTTCCTGCTGCTGTCAATCAAATCGAATGATGCGGCCGCCGGGGGGCGGGGCCGAATCATACACTCAGCGGCTATGTACGCTGAGTGTGCGACAGGAGTGCGCCAGCAAGGTAACCCCCTCGGGAGAGAGCTTCCCAGAGGGGGTTATCTATTGCGGGGAGGAGCCGAGGTGGGACCACAGGACGATAGGGGCCACTCCATGCAAAACAAACTGCACAGTGGAGGTAATTATGATGCGTTTTTTTTTTAAACGTGAACCCATAGTATCACTTTAATAAAGATCTCTATTATTGCACCAGATCTGTGGGCTTTTATATGAATCTTTTTGGTTTGCCGTGAAAAATCAGTGCGTTGCTATCGGCATGTGTTTCAGCGGCAGCGGGGGGTGAAGACCGCTGTCCCGCCGCTGACAAAAGCGTGCCTCTGCCGGCACTGCGCTGCCTGTTATCTATGCATTACAAGGAGGGGGACCTTCTGAACCGCCGCCGAGAGAGACTGCAATTCAGCCGTGATTAATGATGTGTCCAGAATCAGTCCGCACAAATATTTCCTCTATTCTCCACTATTATTCCGCCCGTCTCCCTGACTGCCATTTCCAGCGGCCGCAGATGACCAAATCTGCCCGCAATATAAAAGGATTCAGCAGCCTGTAGATTGGAAAGCGGTGGCCGCGTCTGCGCCGAGGATAGGAGGGGGAGTGGGAGGGTGACGGAGCGCTCCACAGACATACTGGCCTCTCTCTAGTACACCTTTTATATTGCATGAAACGGCGCCGGAACGCTACCCAAACACAATCCTGATCAGCACCAGCCATCAAAAAAATGTATGTTTTTTTTTTTTTCTCCATTACCCACTTGCCCTCCGGAAGATTTACACCCCCCCCCCTTCATGACCAGGTCTTTTTTTGCGATACGGCACTGCGTTACTTTAACTGACAATTGCGCGATCCTGCACCGCTGTAGCCAATTATTATTATTCAGGATTTATATAGCGCCAACAGTTTATGCAGCACTTTACAACATGGTGGCAGACAGTACAGTTACGGTGCAAATCAATACAGAAGTTCATTCACACTCGCCCCAAAAATGTTATATATTGCTGCTTACCAATTAGGGGTGCAACGGATCAAAAAAATCACGGATCGGATCGATCCTCGGATCAGGAGTCACGGATCGGATCATTTTCGGATCAGCCAAAAAAAAAAAAGACAAATCTGGTTACACCCACCTAATCGCTATCCACCCCCCTCCATCCTGGTGTCACCCCCCTCCACCCTGGTGTCACCCCCCTCCACCCTGGTGTCACCCCCCTCCACCCTGGTGTCACCCCCCTCCACCCTGGTGTCACCCCCCTCCACCCTGGTGTCACCCCCCTCCACCCTGGTGTACAGACATGCTCCCCAGGTGATGGTGAAGCTCCTACCTGCAGGTGCAGAGCTCACCGATGCTGTCTCCACATGTCAGCAGGCAGTTCCGGGTCTGTAGTGAGCGACACTGAGGCGGGGAGGCGTGTCACGCTGTGCTCTGACAAGCACACGGCGGTGGAGCAAGATGGCCGCCGCTCCGGAGCTAGGCCTAAGCTGGGGACTTTCCTACGGCCGAGGCTCCGGAGCGCTCCGCGGATCGCGTGGTGTGCCGATCCGAACGGGGTGACCCGTTCGGATCACGGATCGGTGACGATCCGTCGCACCCCTATTACCAATCATTAGATGTGCTGGCTGCATTTGTTTTCTTTTTTTTTTTAGGCTTTTTTCCTTCTGTTTTCACCTGGTGATCTGGCCAGTAATGCACCTCCTGTATTAGTGAGAGAGACAAGTCTGGAGGAATGAGAACAGGAGGCACAGCATCACTGTCAGTTTGAGGGGAGTGCTAAATGCATTAGCATATTTAAAGAGGAACTGCAGTCTGCTCACATAATTTGTAATAAAAACATCTTTGCCATTCTGAAGCTGCCCTCTAACCACTTTGCATATTTTATATATATATACTGTGATTCTGTACTTGCCAAATATGCTGCAGAAATCTCCCTCCACTGAGTCTGGCTGCGGCCATTTTAACTGTGGGCAGCTGAAGCTGCTGCCTGTTCACTTCCTGGATTTACACAGACACACCTCCATCTCTGTAGGTCTAATTGGCCCTTTTATGACTTATCCCCTCTCCCTTCCTGACAAACTCTCACGAGAGTGAGAGCTGTGGATGATGTCATAAGCCTAGGCTAATGACCAGACAAACAGGAAGTGGGCTGTATAAGGTATTTACTGGCAGAAAAAAAATTATAAGTTAAAACAACAAGGGCAGAAGATTTAATAGATGGAAAGATGAAAAAAATTACTAAAGGTCTGCTTTAAATACACTAATTGAAGCCAAACTCCAGCTTACACTTTATTAGGGTCGAAACAACTAATCCATTAATCGACAACAAATCGATTATGAAAATATTGTCAACTATTTTCATAATCGATTAATCGGCCAGTTGATTAGTTGGCCTGCATATAGAATGCATTATTTGTTTACATATCAGGAAATACAGTGCAGCACACATACAGCTCAGTACACCACCCATACATGTCACTAAGTGCCTGAGAATTTGGGAATGTGAAAGTGTGAGGAGCAATGCCTCATGGGACATGTAGTCCTGGGCAGGAAGTGAGTGGTTCTAAAGGCAGAAGTTTTTTTTACCTTGCTATAGCTGGGCGCTCTATACTATACTTTGCAGCTTGCTATTAAGGCACTCTGAAGGGCAGGGAAGAGCCAGAAACATCGCGAGGGGACCCCAGAAGTGGAGGATCTGGGCTGCTCTGTGCAAAACCATTACACAGAGCAGATAATATGACAAGTTTGTTTAATTAAAAAAAATATATATCACTTTAAAGACTCTGTGCAGGGAAGATCAGCATCTGAACCCAGAGAAAGTGGAGGTAATAGAAGGCGTTACAATTACTGTAGTTGGTTATTTATATTTACCACTGCATATGGATATTTAAGAATTAATTTATTTTTTTATATTTACATATTAACTAAATTGTACACCACACTTTAAGATTATCCGATTAGTCGATTAATCGAAACAATAATCGACCAACTAATCGATTATGAAAATAATCGTTAGTTGCAGCCCTACACTTTATAATCCATTCAGTTGTGCATAAATAAGATTGTAAGCACCCCTGTCAGTGTTAAATGGTTTGTCCCATCTCTGTAACTGATGCATTCTGCTGGAGAGCTTGTTTTGTTGAAAAATTACAGACTTGCTGGCTGAATTACCAGAAGAAAGAGAGCCCAAAAAAGAAAACGAATGCGGCCGTCACATCTAATGATTGATAAACTACAATATGATAAATGTTTGCTTTTGGGTTTAATCCCACATTAACTTTATTTTTTGGTATTTAGTTGAGCTTTAGGCGGCACTTCCAGTGTTGGGGAAGGAGGTGAGAATATAAATGTGATGTACATAAGAAGTCTCACCTGAGGAGCGGCGCAGTCCGTGGGCCTTCGGTGCCGATAAACAAACGAGCTGCCGTGTCAGACTCTTCATCTTAATTATGCGGCCCGCGGTTTCCTGCAGACATTATCTCCCGCATGTGGCGAGCTGGAGTTCCGGAGATGGGGGTGGGGGGGGGCAGAAGGTGTGCGCCGGCAAGTCCCGTCGTTGGAACTCAGCGGCCTTACGCGATGCCTGCAATTAAAAATGAATTATCGTTTAATAAAAAGTCTGATCCCTTCGGATTAGCCGGCCGGCCCCGGTTCCTCGCAGTGAAGGTTGCTTGTGAATTGAGGCCGAGTTCAGAGGAAGGTGACGGCAAAGTTATTTTAAGGGAATTCTTCTTTCTCCTCTCCCCCCTAATGCCGGGGATCAGACCGGCGCTCTGCGGTGTGGGTCACTCGTTTAGACTCCTTAACCACTTAAGACCCGGACCTTTAGGCAGCTAAAGGACCTGGCCAGTGTTTGCGATTCGGGTCTGGGTCGCTTTAACTGACAATTGCGCGGTCGTGCGACGTGGCTCCCAAACAAAATTGGCGTCCTTTTTTCCCCACAAATAGAGCTTTCTTTTGGTGGTATTTGATCACCTCTGCGGTTTTTATTTTTTGCGCTATAAACAAAAATACAGCGACAGTTTTGAAAAAAATGCAATATTTTTTACGTTTTGCTATAATAAATATCCCCCAAAAATATATTAAAAAAATGTTTTTTTCCTCAGTTTAGGCCGATACGTATTCTTCTACCTATTTTTGGTAAAAAAAAATCGCAATAAGCGTTTATCGGTTGGTTTGTGCAAAATGTATAGCGTTTACAAAATAGGGGATAGTTTTATTGCATTTTTATTAATTTTTATTTTTTTACTACTAATGGCGGCGATCAGCGATTTTTTTTCATGACTGCGACATTATGGCGGACACTATTGACACATTTTTGGGCCCATTGTCATTTTCACAGCAAAAAATGCATTAAAAATGCATTGTTTATTGTGAAAATGACAGTTGCAGTTTGGGAGTTTACCCCTTCAGCGCCCCCTTGTGGTTAAGTGTGACCTCATTTGTGTTTCTAACTGTAGGGGGCTGTGGCTGTAGGTGTGACGTCATTGATCGTGTTTCCCTATAAAAGGGAAAACACGATCGATGACGCCGCCACAGTGAAGCACGGGGAAGCTGTGTTTACACACGGCTCTCCCCGTTCTTCAGCTCCGGGGACCGATCGCGGGACTCCAGCGGTGATCGGGACACGGGCGCGCGCCCACGACCCATGGCTGGGCACTTAAAGAGGACGTACGTGCTTGTGCCATTCTGCCGACGTATATGTGCAGGAGGCGGTCCTTAAGTGGTTAAAGCTGCATTCCGGGTCGCCATGACATCTGATGAGGTTGTGGGCAGGAAATGGTGCAGCAGTGCTAAAGTTTAAAGGGGTTGTAAAGGTTCATGTTTTTTCACCATAATGCATGCTATGCGCGAGTCTAGCGGCGCTTTGTGAATAGGCGGCTGCCTATTTTTTTTTGGGTGGACCTCCACTTTAATCGCTATCATGAATTTAAATGAATATGAAAAATAAATTATCAACGTTTTAATTAAAATCATGAATTTAAATGAATATGAAGTTGTCGGCCATATTTGGAACCTTTTTGAAGCGGTGTTAAAAATCCTGGTTGCTGCATTTTTAGTGCATATTTGGCAGACCGCACCAAAAACCACCCCACCCCCCAATTGAACTGCATTGAAAACGCAGCAAATGCATTTTTTTTTAGTCACATGATGTAGGAAAGACACAGCATAAGCAAGATAAAAGAGCGGCAAAATTGCGTTTTTCTTCTTTTTTTGCCACAACACTGAAAATCCTGTTTTCGGCTGATATTTTCAGCGCCCGAAATTTCGATAATTCCGCACGTTTAGCAGGGCTTTCAGTGTTCTTGGGAAGAGGAGACGCTGCTGGTCACAAGACTCTACAAAGGACAGCCGTGGGAAACGGGGAACAGATTGGGTCAGTGCAGATAACAAGGAAACGCATTTGGCGAGCGGGCGATGGGGGTGCAGAGGCGACACAAAGTTGCCCCGGCCTGTTTGGTTGTTCTAGGTGTTACCATTTTTCTTTACTTTCCAATCCGACATGAACTGTGTAATATTCTGCAAAATGCAAATCTGCGATAGAAATCGTTCTTCCCATTACATCTCTCAAGTTCTAATCCAGGACGGGCTTGAAATCCGCATTCAGACACGTCGCCTGATTGTAAAAGTCCTGGTTTCTGTATTTCCCATTACTGCTGGAATGTCAATGAGGGCTCGGGGGATGAGATCTGATATAATAGTACCTGGGCTAAGGAAGCGGCGTAATCATCGGCCTGTTGTAGCAGAACGTCTATTGAGGTTTATGATTGGTGGGATTCCTTGTATCGATTTGTATCAACCTGCTTAAAGCAGAACTCTGGGGTCTGTGTCTGTGTGTGTGTGTGTGTGTGTGTGTGTGTGTGTGTGTGTGTGTGTGTATATATATATATATATATATATATATATATATATATATATATATATATATATATATATAATCATGTGTATTCTTCTGAACCTTGGTGTGATTTGTGTCTGTATTCCAGATCTGTGCACTAATCCAGTGTGGGACTTCCTATAATAAAGACTGGTCACTTCTGCTCTCTCTCCTTGTGCAGGGGGGACTGGTCTGGTCTCCGCCCCCTCCTGTAACTTCCTGCAGGCAGCCTGTAGTGGGTGGAGCTTGTTGGGCCCTTCCCACAGCTCTGCTCTCTCTCCTTGTGCAGGGGGGGACTGGTCTGGTCTCCGCCCCCTCCTGTAACTTTCTGCAGGCGGTCTGTAGTGGGTGGAGCTTGTTGGGCCCTTCCCACAGCTCTGCTCTCTCTCCTTGTGCAGAATGATTGGTCCTGTCTCTGCCCCCTCCTGTAACTTTCGTAATGCAGCCTGTATTGGGTGGAGCCTGTTGGGCCCCTCCCACATTTCTGCTCCTTCCTTGTGCAGGGTGACTGGTCCTGTCTTCTGTAATTTCTGCAGACAGCCTGTTGGGCCCTTCCCACAGCTCTGCTCTCTCTCCTTGTGCAGGAGGGACTGGTCTGGTCTCTGCCCCTTCCTGTAACTTCCTGCAGGCAGCCTGTAGTGGGTGGAGCTTGTTGGGCCCTTCCCACAGCTCTGCTCTCTCTCCTTGTGCAGGGGGGACTGGTCTGGTCTCCACCCCCTCCTCTAATTTTCTGCAGGCAGCCTCTAGTGGGTGGAGTCTGTTGGGCCCCGCCTTCAGCTCTGCTCTTTTTTGTGCAGGATGAATGGTCCTGTCTCCGCCGCCTCCTGTAAATTTCTGCAGGCAGCCTGTAGTCGGTGGAGTCTGTTGGTCAGTCCTGTTTCCGCCCCCTCCTGTAAATTTCTGCAGGCAGCCTGTAGTCGGTGGAGTCTGTTGGTCGGTCCTGTTTCCGCCCCCCTCCTGTAAATGTCTGCAGGCAGTTTGTAGTTGGTGGAGTCTGTTGGCTCGTTCCTGTCTCTGCCCCCTCCTGTAAATTTCTGCAGACAGCCTGTAGTCGGTGGAGTCTGTTGGCTCGTTTCTGTCTCTGCCTCCTCCTGTAAATTTCTGCAGGCAGCCTGTAGTCGGTGGAGTCTGTTGGCTCGTTCCTGTCTCTGCCCCCTCCTGTAAATTTCTGCAGACAGCCTGTAGTCGGAGACTGTTGGGTCGGTCCTGTCTCCGCCCCCTCCTGTAAATTTCTGCAGGCAGCCTGTAGTCGGTGGAGTCTGTTGGGTCGGTCCTGTCTCCGCCCCCTCCTGTAAATTTCTGCAGGCAGCCTGTAGTCGGAGTCTGTTGGGTCGGTCCTGTCTCCGCCCCTCCTGTAAATTTCTGCAGGCAGCCTGTAGTCGGAGTCTGTTGGGTCGGTCCTGTCTCCGCCCCTCCTGTAAATTTCTGCAGGCAGCCTGTAGTCGGTGGAGTCTGTTGGGTCGGTCCTGTCTCCGCCCCCTCCTATACATTTCTGCAGGCAGCCTGTAGTGGGTAGACATTGTTGGGCCCCTCCCACAGCTCTGCTCTCTCTCCTTGTGCAAGATAACTGGTCTTGTCTCCGCCCCTCCTGTAACTTTCTGCAGGCAGCCTGTAGTGGGTGGGGCCTGCTGTGCCCCTCCCACAGCTCTTCTCTCTGATGAGGTCACTGTTATCTTTGCAAGGGTTTGCTGGTGGTTTGGTGCACAGAAAGTGGATTTATATCCTTGGTGACTAGTGAGGAATGTGTTTCTGAACATTTCTGAACCCAGAGTTCAAATAGAACTAAAGGCAAAACTTTTTTCATTCTGGCTAGAGTAAAGGAGGGTTGTAACCCCTGTCAGTTTTTGGATATATTTTTTGCCATCCCATTGGGGAGATTTCCCTTCACTTCCTGTCTCTCAGCCAAAACAGGAAGTGAGCAGAAATCCATGCAACGTGAGGGAATCCCGGGTTATCACCAGAACTAGGGTCCCCGCTGGATAGTTTTCTCTCCTATTCCTGTTCTGGATTTTCTTTCACTTTCAGGAATAATGGTAAACAGGAGCAGTAAGGAGGGTGACTCTACCCAACGCTCCGTTCAGGTGCAACATTGCGCACATGTCTTTGCTCCTTACAGATCTTCTTAATGTCCTCCAAGCCACTTAGAAGGCGCCATCACATGTGCGGTTTTCCAAGTCCGTTCTTCATGTGCGTCCTGAGCGAGGAGGTGACAAGGAGCCATCCATCTGCCATCTAAAGAGCATGACTGAGGAGGCCGCTGAAGGGAGGACGGCGCGGGGCAGCGGCGGTGACCTTTATAATTACACAACTCTTTGTCTCCATCAGATTGGGGCTGTGACTAATGAAAGCCATTGAGCCATGATGAGCGGAGGATACTCGCCCACCTAATCCATTCGCTGCTCGTGGCATAAACCGATCAGCATCCCGATTTTTCCATCTCGGGCTCCACTGCAAATGTGCATTTTAGAGACTTGCCTTCCAGTTTAAACTGAAAATTAACCCTCGAAATTAGTTTAAACCAAACCAGGCCGGGTGAAACCAATGGCTAAGAAGATAATACATTGAAAACCTCCATATGCCCACAGTAGATCTAGAGAGGAAGGCAAAAAAAAAATGGATGTCCAATTTGCTCCACCAAGATGAAAAAAATCTTCCTGGTTACCCAAGACCATTGGATATTGGACGATTGAAAAATTGAAATTTTCGGGGGCGTAACCCATCCCAGCACCCACCTAAATCTGCCCATGCAGCATTTACTTTGACACTCTGCATTCTATGCTGCTGGTGCTATTGTAAACATGGCAGCCCCTGCACCCCCTTCAGGCATTCATTTTGCCTGGCTTGTCAATAGGGTGACCACATTTCCAAACTTACCATTCAGGGACACCCTCCCTTCCCAAAAATCAGCTTGTGCTGTAACGAATCACAGCACAGTGATTGGACACAAAAGGCTCAATTTATGATTTCTCCAATCACAAGCAGGGGGCGGGGATTGTGCTCCTCCAGGCATTCCCGGCCAGGACAAGTACTGTCAGTGAGTAAAGCGGTGATGTGGCAGCTTTTTTTTGGGGGGATCAGATTGGACCGGGGGGTGGCTGTGTCAGTTTCATTCCGGGACACTGTCTTGTCCTGGAATGAAGGTGCCCGGGACAGACCTGCAAAATGTGGGACTGTCCCGGGCAATCCGGGACATATGGTCACCCTACTTGTCAATTGCACGTCATCCCTACAGATGTGCATGGGCTGGGCTTTTCTGTCGGCTGCTGTGCTGTCGGCATCTCTCCAGACAGGCCTGGGCCACATGCTAAACTCTCTGGGGCTGTGGTTCGACACCCTCCTCTAGAGGTTCCTTGGGATATAGCTTGTTGATCTCCCATCTAATGTAAGGTGACCAGATTTTTAAAATGAAATATGGGGACATCTTTTTTTTTTTTTTTTTACTAGTAATGACGGCAATAAGCGACTCTGCCCGTCGTTGCCGCCGCTTGCCTCACAGCCTGTTAAGTCTTACTCTCTGGGCCCCAGCTACTACTGGGTGAGGGGCGGAGGAAGATCACTCCACCAGGGAAGACAAGAAGATAAACAGGCGGTTGGCTGGCCAGGACTTGAGCCAAGGCAGAAGAACATGCGAGCTGAGCTGAATGGGCATGCACCGAAACTGAAAAAATAGTCCCTTCACTCTAACCAGCACATGATCATCAGAAAGGGGCACAGATGATGGAAACAAAATCATTTTTTTTTATTCTGCACTGTCTTTGAAATTGCCCCAGCCATTGTTCAAATCCAATCCAGGGACAAAACTGGGGACAGACTTGGTCCGAGGACAGTGTCCTCAATCCGGGGACTGTCCCCGGAAACCGGGGATGTCTGGTCACCCTAATCTAATGGTGTCCAGATCTAGGACTGCTGTTAGAAATTACAGGGCCCCTGACAGCCCCCCCCCCCTCTAAAAAAAAATCACAAGAAAAAGTAAATATTTAAGAATTATCCCCCCCCCCCCCCCAATCAGACAGGACCTATTCAGTGTGGGGTTAAAGTAGGCGGTGAAGAAGATATATGCCTCCCTTATTATGGTATGCTTCAGTGATGAACAGACTCAGAAGTGATCAGTACTGATCTCTTACTGTGTTCATTCAGAAACGGAAGGGCCTGGGGAATATGACATATTTACTGGTCCCCACCCCACTCTCCTGAAACCAATTTCACTGTGTGCTGAGGGGGGCACACAGAGGGTCCCAGACAGGTGGAAAGGCCCCTTTTTAGTGACTTGAAGCAAAGCCTGTGTAATCTAAAGGTCTCTGGACTTCAAGTCGCATCAAAACCGGACCAAAGTAGTGCAGGGATTATTTTGAAGTCGCACAGATATGAACGATACTTATTGGAAATCATGGGGTTCGATTTGTTATGCGATTTTGCAGTCCCAAGTCACAGGACAAGTCACACAAGTGTGAAAGGGGCCTGTGAAGGGTTGCTTCAGTGCAACACAAACCCTTGTAATCGACTTTCCTTTCTCCATCTATTTTATATCATCCTTGTCTTTCTCTAGCGGTCTCTAGTGGCGTATCTGTGAATCGTGCCTGGCAGGAGTCGGCTATGACTTCTTGGGCCCCGGTAGATTCTTGGCATACCGTCGGTTTCCTGCCAAGCGTGATTGGGGGGGGGGGGGCTGGGAGCGCGTGACTGGGGGGGGGGGGATATTCCAGATGCCCATGTGACATTACATGTACAGCAACGGCCCTCCTTGTTTTTTTTAGAAACCAAAACAACGTTTCTGAACTCCAAACAGGGGAAACACGTGGTGGGACATCTCTGCCGGTTCCACTTCCAGCGTAGGAAGCCGCGGTCACAACCCACATCTATTTCGGGCCGCGCCGCATTAACCTTTTCTTACACTTCCAGAAAGGTCTCAATGCTTGTTCCTCAAGTTTGACACCAAAGTTCATTTCAAGTAGATGTGTCACATCTGAGGTTAGTTTTGCAGAAGTTCAAAGTGTTGAAATGTTTTTTTTTTTTTGGAATCTACTAAACAAAGCCGTGATTTGGTATACAGTAGAGGACCGGGGGGGGGGGGGGGGGGGGGGGGGGGGGGGGGTGTTAAGTGCTGGAGCCTTATGGTTCCTCTTGTAACATTGTCTGGTATGACTCAATATGGGTCGGCGTTCACCGCAAGATTTTACAAAGCGTCACTGACCAGTATTGGATGTTTTGAAGATACCTGCTGGTCAATTAAGAAAACTCGGCACCCGATGATGAAGATGGCGGCAGTTGGCGAGGGAAGTAATCGCTAGAGGCGCACCGAATGGGGATATTGGTGCCGAAACCAAAAACGCAGGAAATCGGGAATGTTAATTTATAAAAAGATAATATCTATTTTTATATAGAATTGTATTATATCCGACTTTTTAATTAATATAATCAATTTAAATGAATTTGAATTGATCGGCCATTATCGGCACCTTTAGCGCAAGAAAAGCTCAAGAAAAATTAATCCCTTAAAATTCTGTGTATGTCTTCACACTGGTCCGTTGTGATTCCATTGTGGTGTTAAAAATCCTGCTTGCTGCATTTTTGGTCAGTTAAAAAAACACACCTTCCTATTCAAATGCATTAAAAACGCAGCAAGAACGCATCGTTGACGCACCTGTGTTATGTTTTTGATGTGGTTTTTGAGTCGCATGACCTTTGAAAAACTCCATAAGCACAGCGCGGTAAAATCGGCGTGAGTTTGCCGCAAAATCACTGCTAATTTGTGGGAAAATCGCAGCACCATGGCCAAATGCCGATCGCACCTCCTGTGTTAGTAAAATGCAGCTCTGGAGGAATGAGAACAGGAGGCAAAGCACGCAGCAATCTCAGACTTGGGGGGGGCAGGGGGTGGCTGTCCCTCTGCCCGGGGTCCCTCTGCCCGGGGTCCCGCTGTCCCTCTGCCCGGGGTCCCGCTGTCCCTCTGCCCGGGGTCCCGCTGTCCCTCTGCCCGGGGTCCCGCTGTCCCTCTGCCCGGGGGCCCGGGTCTTTGATTGAATAGGTTATTCATAGCGGCGCAGCCATTGGCTCCCGCTGCTGTCAATCAAATCCAGGGTGGGGGGGGGTCGGCATTCGTGTCTATGAACGCAAATGCTGTACTCGGGAGCGCATTTCAGGGGCGACCATGAAGACATCTGTGCGGCTTTAGGCATGGATGTCTATTCTCAAGTCGCACCTGAAATCGCCAAAAGTGGTGCAGGAACTGCTTTTTTTAAATCAATGCGGCACCGCAATGTCTGCGTCACACAAATTTGAACATGGCCATTGCCAACAATAGGGTGCGACTTGTCATGCGATTTGTCAAATTGCATGACAAGACGCTCCAATGTGAGCGATGGGCTTTGTTTGACATGAAGGATATCATCTGATGACGCGTCCTCTTTAAATAAAGCTGTGGGATTTGGGTTGAGCGGTCTGACGGTCTCCAGCCGCTCAGTGTGTCCGCTGGGCGCGTCCCTCTCCAGGTGTTTCCTGTTTTGGAGTTCCTCTCCATACTTGGTGGATGAGGTCATTGGATGTGTACAGTAAGGCATTGTATGACCCTCATAGTTCTGATAGAGGGGTGGAGACGCTCCTCTCACCTTCCACTTTGTCGGGTGAGCGATGAGGGTGCGCTCCGTTCATCTGATGGGGGGGGGGGGGGGGGGGTGACATCACTGAGGTCTGATGGTGGCAAGACTTCCTGAAGAGAAATCTTCCTCATCAGATGATTTCAAGAAGTAATAAAAACCCCAACAGCAAACATTTATTATATTATGTTAGCTCAGCCAATTCTTAGATGTGACGGCTGCATTCGTTTTCTGTTTCAGACTTTTTTTTTTTCTATTTTCATCTGGTGATCCGGCCAGTAAGTTTGTGTTTTTTTTCACAAGCACAAGCTCTCCAGCAGAATGTATCAGTTTACATGGATGAGACAAATCATTTAACACTGACGGGTGCTTACAACGATCGGCTTTTATTCATGTAAAACCTTTATCCCAAAAGGGGGGGGGGGAAACTGCTTGTTGTAACGGATTATACAGTGTGTTGGGTTCAATTTGTTAGTGTATCTAAATCTGCTATTACATCGAACATGCCCCTCCCTCTAGACCAGGGCTCTCCAAACTCTCTAAACAAAGGGCCATTTTACTGTCCTTCAGACTTTAGGGGGGCTGCACTGTGGCTATTGGAAGTAGAAAAACGTCTTTGGTGTCTTTGGAGGTATTGTCTCATCCTTGTCGATTAAATCGTGCCATAAGGGCCAGATAAAGGCAAGCAAAGGGCCGCAGTTTGGGGACCACTGCCCTAGAATGACAATGCTGTGCCTCCTGTGTTCATTCCTCCAGAGTCATGGGAGGTGTGTTACTGTAATGCGAAAAACATCCCCCTAATGACTGTAGTGCAAAAAACGCCCCCTAATGACTGTAGTGCGGAAAACGCCCCCCCCCCCCCCCCAATGACTGTAATGCAAAAAACGCCCCCCCTGATGACTGTAATGCAAAAAAGGCCCCCCCCAATGACTGTAGTGCGAAAAACGCCCCCCTAATGACTGTAGTGCGAAAAACGCCCCCCTAATGACTAGTGCGAAAAACGCCCCCCTAATGACTGTAATGTGAAAAACGCCCCCCTAATGACTGTAATGCGAAAAATGCTCCCCCCCCCCCCCCTAATGACTATAATGCGAAAAACGCCCCCCCCCCCCTAATGACTATAATGCGAAAAACGCCCCCCCCCCCCCAATGACTAATGCGAAAAACGCCCCCCTAATGACTGTAATGCCAAAAACGCCCCCTAATGACTGCAATGTGAAAAACGCCCCCCTAATGACTGTAATGCCAAAAACGCCCCCTAATGACTGCAATGTGAAAAACGCCCCCCTAATGACTGTAATGCCAAAAACGCCCCCTAATGACTGCAATGTGAAAAACGCCCCCTAATGACTGTAATGAGAAAAACGCCCCCCTAATGACTGTAATGCCAAAAACGCCCCCTAATGACTGTAATGAGAAAAACGCCCCCCCTAATGACTGTAGTGCGAAAAACGCCCCCCCTAATGACTGTAATGCCAAAAACGCCCCCTAATGACTGCAATGTGAAAAACGCCCCCCTAATGACTGTAATGCCAAAAACGCCCCCCTAATGACTGTAATGCCAAAAACGCCCCCCTAATGACTGTAATGCCAAAAACGCCCCCTAATGACTGTAATGAGAAAAACGCCCCCCCTAATGACTGTAGTGCGAAAAACGCCCCCCCCTAATGACTGTAATGCGAAAAACGCCCCCCCCCCCCCAATGACTAGTTTGAAAAACGCCCCCCCCCCCCTAATGACTGTAATGAGAAAAACGCCCCCCCTAATGACTGTAATGTGAAAAACGCCCCCCTAATGACTAGTGTGAAAAACGCCCCCCCTAATGACTGTAATGTGAAAAACGCCCCCCTAATGACTAGTGCAAAAAAAGGCCCCTGGTGACTGCAGTGCAAAATTGCATCCCATTTTTCTTCAATGCAAGAACGCCAGTTACAATAATTAATTACATTTAAAAGAACTGTTGTTTCCGGGCCCAAGTGCATCCTGAATTATGGGTTTCGGCACCAGAATTTCATTTCGGCTCACAGTGTGCAGTGAAATCCGAGTTGCACCATTTCAGTAGAACTGTGCAGGACTGAAGGGGGACCTCAGCAATAAAGTGTACCTGTCACCTGAATACCAAGCTGGAATCCACATTGCAGACTAAAGCATTGTTTTTAGAAAAGCTGAATAACCACTCACAATGAAAAAAAACGACGCTTTAGCGCCCCATCGCCATTCTGTTCACAAAATGGTTGTCTCTGGCACACGTTCGCCCTTTCTAGCCGCATCGGAGATTTTTTTTTTCCTCTTTTGTTGGCTGCTCCTGATTCAGCTGCCTGGCTGCGATCACAATATTTACATCTGCAGACCTAACATGTTCATCCCGTGTGCCAGGTCACAGATGCTGCGTCTCCAGGTGCCGCCGATTCTGCTCCATCAGCTGTTCTGCCAGCTTCCCCGGGTCTCCCGTCCTACCAGTCCCTTCCATGGAGCCGGCACAGGTGTGATTTCCTGACACGGCCTTCCAATGCCTTCCTCCTGAAGAGACCATCATTTCATATTAGAGACGTATGTGAAGCGGGATTAAACACAGACGCGAATATTTACTGTATTAAATTGCAACTTATTACTTGGATGTGATGGCTGCATTCGTTTTTATTTTTTAGGCTTTCTTTCCTTTATTTTCATCTTGTGATCCAGCCAGTAATTTTTTTTTTTTTTTTTTTTTTAGCAGAACAAACTTTCCTGAAGATTTAGCAATTGGAGGCAGTGGCGGCCCCCTAATCCATGGGCCCAGCCCCTAATCTATATGCCGGACGCATGGATTCCATTTTTTTTTTTTTTTGAAGCGCGTGATTAGAGCTTTAGGCTCTAATTGGCTTCCTGTCCCGGAGCCCCCCCCCCCAGTTGTGTGACAATAGCAAATTGATATTCGCTAATGTCTTCCCGTTTCTCCTGCCAGCCAATCGGGAAGTGAGTCCTGAGACCTGATTGGCAGCGAGTCCTAAGTCCTGATTGGCCGGGAGGAGAAGCAACTGGTAGTACTTTGGAGGAGACACTGGGTGAAGCCACCGTAGCCGCAACCTAGATGGGATTAAGTGCGTGGCTGGCGTGCGAAAGGCGAGCAATGCAGTAATCGAGCGACCGGGGGGGGGGGGGGGGGGGCTAGCTGGATTGGGGGGGCTGCGGGCTAAACCCCGCCCCCATACCCCCATGGAAATTGAGCACCAGCCGCCACTGATTGGAGGGTTGAGACAAACCATTCACCACTGACAGGGGGGTGCTTACAATGATTAGCTTTTCATGTAATACCCAAAAGGAATTGATGAAATTGGCGGAAAACCAAAAATTACAGTTTTTAATATAAATATATATATATATATGTGTGTGTGTGTGTGTGTGTGTGTGTGTGTGTGTGTGTATATGTGTATATGTATATGTATATGTATATGTATGTGTATATATATATATATATATATATATATATATATATATATATATATATATATATATATATATATAATCTCTATCTAATCGATATGTTTGTATTCAGCTTTTTAAATTCATGAATTTTAATAAATAAATTTGTTGGCCATTATTGGTGTTTTTAGCCCAAGAAATGCTTAAGAAAAATGCATCCCTTTAACCCCTTGGCGCCAGCCATACGCAAATATGCCACCTTTCGGCACCTGGTCCTTATCGGCGAGGGGGCGCATATTTGCATGAATTGCTGCCAATACACCTGTGCCGAAAACATGCTCCCAGCACATTTACTGTCGCCTAACCTAAACACTCCTTGTGGTCTGGAGTTTTTGGATCACGCGATAATAGCGATCACCTGATCTTAAGCCCCGCTCCCGGCATTATAAACCTGGAGGACAGGTGCTACCCCCTTATCAGTGGCCCTGCCCACCTTTGCAGTGCTTCCAGATATGGGGGGGGGGGGGGTGAGCCTGTAACCTCCTCCCATGATGGAGTATTGGGGCCCAATGGCTCATCACCATGATGGAGAGAGGACATTATGGATCCAATGTTGACTCCCACACCGGGTATTTTGCTGTGAAGGAAGGATAGGTGGGGGGCACGCTCTGAAGGTAAGTATAAGTGGTGTTAGGAGTTGGGCTTTAAAGATACTCTGCATGGGCTGGACGACAGGGTCACTTTAATTTCACCATCCACACCAACGTTACGCCACCGCGTTACGCGTTGTTCTCTTTATTGTCCACTTTTTTAGCGTGGGAAAGCACATGAAAGCATCTGATTGGCTGCTATGAACGCCATAAACGTTTTTTAATAAACGAGGTTAAAAACATTTAATTAGTTGAAGGTCACATGTCAGCCCATATATTAAAGCCGCGTTAAGGCGAATGGAGCATTTTATGCCGCGGCGCGTTGCTCGCTGTGGATTAGGAAAGCTTATTAATGCTGTTTGACTGATATAAATGATTTACCTCTCATTCGCAGGGCCGCTTTTTTTTTTCCACACCTGTCTTTATCACCTAACACGACTTAATCATACGGCGGCATCATAAATCCGCCAGCTTCGTCATCCGCTTAATATCGCTCTTGACGGCTCTGGCCCTCAACCCATCTCCTGAGAGGGTCCCTCTGGTGCCACTTTGCAGCTGTTGAAATTGCATTTTCCTTTGTTTGGAGTTTGCAATGAGCCGGATTTATGCCCCCCCCGTCCATGGCGAGGAATATTAATGCGTTGCTCCCGCAGAACACAGCCGCCGTCTCACTCGGGCCTAAGTGAGAAATGAATGGGGCCTGATTGAGAGCGAGTGCGTCCTGGTCTGGCGGGGGCCAATCATGGGGTGGGTGCCCCAAACGTGATTACTGAACAGAATTGTAATGGGAGATTCTTGCTTGTAACCTGTCCGTAGCGAGGCACCGAGACATTTATTATAAGACTGAACTCTTATCTATTCTAAATTCTGCTCTGATAGAATGCGGAGTATCATCCAGACACAGGAGGGTGCAACAGTGAAAGTCTTCAAAGTTACTCCTTGTCATGTAACCTTTACATTCATATATTAATTATTTATGTTCCTTTTTATTAGCAAAGTAAAGCCAATTCTCCACCAAAGTATAACAAAACCAAGTGGTCACAGCTCCTAATACATCTCTTTGGAACACTCAATGAGTAGTCCGAAAGAGCCCTCTAGGTCTCAAAAAGCCATCTCTAGGCTGCTCAGATGTAAGTGTTCCAGGTCTTGTAGACCCTATCGAGATTGTTTCTCAACCTCTGGGCTGCACAAATGTTGGCACGCTTGGTTTCATTGACCCCCATTTAGGTTGTTTCGCCAGTTCTTGGACACTTGAATATAAGCACTGTCATAGACCCAATCAAGTGTGTCTTCACCTCTGGGTTGCTCAGAGGTAAACACTGTAGGTCTGGTAGACTCATCTAGGTTGTTTCTTCATTTGTGGGCCAAAGCGGATGTAAGCCCTCTCATGGGCCCTATGTAGGTTATGTCTTCACCTCTGGGGTGCTAAGATGTATGCATTCTAGTCTGGTAGACTCCATGCAGATTGTGTCCCCACCGCTGGGCCTCCGAAGATATAAGCACTTTTAGGTTTCTTAGACCCCATCTAGGTTGTGTTTCCATCTCTGGGCCGTTCAGGTGTAAGCACTCCAGGGTCTCAAAGACCCCATCTAGGTTGTTTTTCACCTTCGGGAGGCTCAGAAATAAACACTCCAGGTCTTATAGGCCTCATCTAGGTTTTGTTTCCAACTTTGAGCCACTTAGACGTAAGCAGTCTGGGTCTCCTAAATCCCATCTAGGTTGTGTCTCCACTTCCGTACCACTCAGAAGCACTCTACGTCTCCTAGATCCCAGCACTGAGGTTGTGTCTCTGCCTTCCCTTTCTTCCTGGCCATTCACGACTCTGTGTTTTGTGAGCTGCCAAGGTCTTGTAGACCCCATCCAAGTTGTTTTAAAACCTCTGGGCTGCTCAGATGTTATCATGCTAGGTCTCATTGACTCCATCTAGGTTGTTTTTCCACCTCTGGGCCACTTGGATGTAAGCGCTCTTATGGACCCCGTCTAAGTTATGTCTTAACCTCTGGGCTGCTCAGATGTAAACACTTTAGGTCTCATAGACCCCATCTAGGCTGTTTCCTCCTCTTGGCCACTCACATGTAAGCAATCCAGGTCTCATAGGCCCCATTTAGGTTATGTTTCCATCTGCGGGCCACTTAAATCTGAGTCAATGGCTCGGTATTTTGGACAGCTATTTTATCTAAGAGAAAATTCCAAAACATGGCCTGTTGGGGGTACTTCAGGACTGAGGTTGATAACCACTGGGTTAGGACATCCTCCTAACAACCAAAAACATAGATGGCTTAAAGCTGAACTCCAGTACACAAACTTACCAGAGCTTATTAAAGTGGGGGTTCACCCTAAAACATCTATATACAGTTACATCCAGCATACTGTTGACATCGACAGTATGCTGGATTATTTTATTTTTTTCTGCTGTACTTACCGTCTTATCGTTGTTTTCACCCGGCTTCCGGGTTCTCGCTCCCCCGGAGAGTAGGCGTTAAGACGAGGCATAGATGATTGACGTGCGGGTTAAGCGCGTCACGCCTTCCGAAAATATCCGGCACCTGCACAGTCAGCTCTACACGGCAGGCGCCGTAAAGAGCCGAGCTCTTATTTTCGGAAGGCGTGACGCGCTTTACCCGCACGTCAATCATCTATGCCTCGTCTTAGGAACGCCTATTCCCCCGCGGGAGTCAGAACTCAGACCCGGATGAAAAAAACTATAAGATGGTAAGTACAGCAAAAAAAAAAACCAGCATACTGCAGATGTCAGCAGTATGCTCGATGTAATGGCATATAGTTGTTTTTCAGGGTGAACCTCCGCTTTAAGTTATATATTCAGTTCCATAAAAAGCCACCCCGATCATACTGACTTTCCTCTACTTTAGGCCAATATTCTAGTTTACATGGCAAGGGAACCCATAACATAACCCATACAGAAAATGGGAAAACATGCAAACTCCATGCAGAATATAATGTGGCTGTAGGGTGACCACGTGTCCCGGATTGCCCGGGACAGTCCCGCATTTTGCAGGTCTGTCCAGGCACATTCATTCCAGGACACTACATTGTCCCGGAATGAAACTGACACAGCCCCCCCCCCCCCCCCCCCCCCAGGGCCAATCTGATGTCCCCAAAAAAGGCCAGCCCATCACCGCTTTACTCACTGACAGTACTTGTCCTGGCCGGGATTGCCTGGAGGAGCACAATCCCGCCCCCTGCTTGTGATTGGCAGGATTTATGATTTCTTCCATCACTGTGCTGTGATTGGTTACAAGCTGATTTTTGGGAAGGAAGGGTGTCCCTGAATGGTAGTTTGGAAATGTGGGCACCCTATGTGGCTGGTGGGACTTGAACATAGAACTCAAGCACCATAAGGTGTGAGCCCCCCTGCAGCCTCAGAGAAAAGAAGCCCACTTAGGATCAAAATGCATTGAATTTTATTGGATTCGTTTTCCTGTTTGTGCTATGAGAGCTGTACTTTGTAGCCAGTGGTTCCTGAACTACCCGGCTCCTGGGATCTCCATGCAGATATTTTGCCTCTGGGCCTTTCTGCATCAAAACATGTTATTAGTTTGCCCATGCGGGCCTCCCCCTGTACTTAGAGCTGCGAAGGTTGCCGTCTCCGAGGCTCGCTTCTCTCTTCTGGTCTCGTCCCACTTGGCCTGACCCTGCAATAAAGTTGGTGAATTGCATCAGAGTTTCTAAAGGAGATCCTGAGGGCCCAGAGGGAGTTGTGTGTTGTTGTATGTCAGCTGCTTCTCTGCTCACCGCAAACATATACTTAGCAGTTACAAGCAGGAGATTGAGATTGTGTTATGGCAGGCAGGTGATTTCTACAGGTATCTTGGTGGAAAATTTGGGGTTGATCTTTCATCAGATCAGACAGGTTAGTCAAATATTATACAATCTTGGTTATGAACCTCAAGACAAACGGGCTCCAGGATGGTCTTCTCTCTGAAGCCTCACCTCCCTCCACTGCCCCATTGCCAATATGGCAACAATAATTCCACCAGCTGCTGTTTAGGGGGCAAGTTACCCCTGACCTGTTCTTTGACTTCCACGATTGGCTGTCAGCTCTGCATTGGAAACAGTTTAATAAAGAATTGGATTGGCTTAAATCCCAGCAGTCTCCTTGTTAGAATAAGGAGGGTTTTCAGTTCCTTGCAGCAGGTTTTACACATACACTACAGGACTACAACCTCTTGCTACATGATTCTGTGCTCTGTAACCTCCCACTCTTGAGAACTACAGAGAGTGGTGCTTATGCATATATATTTTTATGTATAATTGAACACATGGAATCTAGTAGAGAGTAGTGATTACCTCAGGTGTGTCCGAATCACAGTCTGAACCCACCTGAGCAAGGCCCACCAGGAAGAGGTCACCTGTACTGAAACAATCATCTGTAGCCAGGGTTCTGCAGCCGTACATATACAAGGAGTCACTAATGATTGGCCCAGCACAGTGGCACCTTGCTGGCAGGATTGCTCAGGTAGGTTCAGCCTAGGATCCAAATATGCCTAAGCTCATCCCTCGTGGATGCAGAAATGTGATGGTTTTTTTTCGTGTGAAAGCGTGTGCAGAGAGTTAAAATTAAAAAAAAAAAATAGATATATATATATAGATATATATATAGATATAGATATATATATATATATATATATATATATATATATATATATATATATATATATATATATATATATATATATATATATATATATATATATATATATATATATATATATATATATATATATATATATATATATATATATATATATATAGAGAGAGAGAGATGTATATATATAGATATAGATAGATAGATAGAGATAGAGATATATATATATATATATATATATATATATATATATATAATATACTCTTCTTTTTTTTTATTGTGCTGTCTCTTGTTAAGATTTCCCTTCACAGGAGACACTCCGGGAAAAGTCTCCAGGTATCTGAAAACTCACATTTACATAGCTGTCAGCAGATCTCATGTCCACACCTGGAAGATTTACCCACTATTCATGTTCCAGTGACAACTAACATTTTATTAAAGTGGTTGTAAAGACACAAGGTCAATTACCTTCATGCATTCTATGCCTTTGGCTCCTGCTGCTGTCAATCACAGCCAGTGAGCCAATCAGGAGGTGGCGGGGGTGGGGCCGAGCCACTGCTTCATGTCTTAATGGACATACAGAGCAGCAGCTCAGCTCGGGTGCCCCCATAGCAAGCTGCTTGCTGTGGGGGGCAGGAGGGGGGCTAGGAGTGCCAACGTGGGATCCGAGAAGAGGATGATCCGGGCTGCTCTGTGTAAAATCACTGCACAGAGCAGATAACTATGACGTGTTTGTTTATTTTTTAATATAAAAAAAAAGACTTTAATATCACTTTCATTTCCCATCACATCCTGTCTTGCGATAGTGGTCACTAGAAAAATGTGGACACTGACAACAATAAAAACGTATGTGTAAAAAGGTAAAGAGAGCGCCAAATGAAAAATCTTTTGGAGTCCAAAGTCTTTGTCCCGGAGCGGCAGCAAGGATGGCCAAATCTACGTAGGAAGGGGGAACCAAACAGGCAGCAAGGTTCAGGGTAAAGGTACCAAGCAGAAAGCACGATTAAAGAGCAGAAATAACATTATGGCTAGCAGTATCTGTCAGCAAGTAAAACACTGGAGCAAGGAGTACTAGAAGAGGGACTAAATACCCTCCCAGCAGCCAGCACTAGGTGGAGCTGATGAGCTGGTAAACACCTGCTGGTGGATGCCGGAACTACAAAGGTCCCCTCTGGAAAGTAGTGTGCCACCAGTTGGTGATCCAGGGCCTGATCGTCTTTATTGTTCAACTGCTTACAAGCAGAAGATATCCAGTGTGTTTTTCGGGGGGCATATCTACTGTACTGCCTGCTAGAGCACCTATGAGTTTAACATTCTGCCATTTCACCCAGCCCCTTTGGGGGATTATGTTACCCCTGAAATGTGTTGATGACCTTTGTCCTGCTTGTTGTAGCCAGTTGACCAAAAAAAAAAAAATGTGTTACTTCTCTGAGATCTGATTGGTGTTGCCAGGTATAATTTGAGATTACGTTATAAAACAAGTGGCATTCACGTACATCTCTCTGATTGACTCCTGAGCTGTGATACAGCTGTGTCCTATATCGTCTCTGTATTCAGCGACTGAAGTGACCAGATGGCTCCACATTATCCGCGGAGCTCTGTCTCCATCCTGCTTCCTCTCTCCTCCACCCTGATCTTTCCTTGTGCCAGGCACGAGGAGTGTGAAATGCGCAGAATTGTGCTGATCCCGTTCATTATAATCTGACTCCATCTGCTACCACGATCTCTGCTTTGCTAACTTGCTTTCCAGACTTATGAGTAAGAGACTTGGGCGCTTTTTTTTTTTTTTTTTTTTATCCTGTTCATATTTTCCCACTTTGCCTTCTGCTGTTGGAGTGCTGACCGTTGTGTCATTGCTATCTAGAGAAGTCATAGCTGGTTTAAAGTCTTTATTTTTCTGTATCTCCAGGATAAAATATCTCCCGGACCAGAAATAAATCCATAACAATTGACTCCCTCATCCATGTCTTTATGGAGCTTGCTTTGCGCACTGGTGCGCAGTCATGTTGGAACAGGAAGGGGCCGTCCCCAAACTGTTTCCACAAAGTTGGGGGCATGAAATTGTCCAAAATGTCTTGGTATGCTGATGCATTAAGAGTTCCCTTCACTGGAACTAAGGGGCCAATCCTAACCCCTAAAAAACAACCCCACACTATAATCCCCCCTCCACCAAATGATTTGGGGGAGGGGGGTAGCCCAATACTTCGGCAATATAGTGTAGATGAGCGAGTTTGGGGTGGAGGAACTTGAATAGCCTGCAAAGAGTCCTGACCTCAACCCCATAGAACACCATTGGGATGAATTAGATCGGAGACTGTGAGCCAGGTCTTCTGGTCCAACATCAGTGCCTAACCTCACAGATGTGCTTCTGGAAGAACGGTCAAACCTTCCCATAGACACACTCCTAAACCTTGTGGACGGCCTTCCCAGAAGAGTTGAAGCTGTTATAGCTGCAAAGGGTGGGTCAACTCAATATTGAACCCTACAGACTAAGACTGGGATGCCATTAACGGTCATGTGTGTGTAAAGGCAGGAGTCCCAATACTTTTGGCAATATAGTGTATATAGTGCTAGATACAGGTTATAGACATATAGGTACAGTATACTTCCTAAGAGGTCACAACAGAGTCTGTGGCAAGACTTGAAAATTGCTGTTCACAGACGCTCTCCATCCAATCTGACAAAGCTTGAGATATTTTTCAAATAAGAATGAGCAAAAATGTCCCTCTCTAGATGTGCAAAGCTGGTAGAGACCTCCCCAGAAAGACGTTCAGCTGTAATTGCAGCGAAAGGCGGTTCTACAAAGTATTGACTCCGGGGGGCGCCATACAAATGCACACCACACTTTTCACATATTTATTTGTATAAAAAAAAAATAGAAAATTATTTATAATTTTCCTTTCAATTATGTGCCACTTTGTGTTGGTCTATCACAAGGATCTCCAAACTGCGGCCCTCCAGCTGTTTTTCGGAACTACATTTCCCATGAGGCATTGTAAAACTCTGACATTCACAGACACGACTAAGCATGATGGGAATTTTAGTTCCTGAACAACTGGAGGGCCATAGTTTGGAGACCCCTGGTCTATCACATAAAATACATTTACGTTTTTAGTTGTAACATGACAAAATTTGGACAATTTCAAGGGGTATGAATACTTTTTCAAGGCACTGTATCACATCGCTGTCATTGGTCTACAGTACATAGCTAGCTGCTGGTGTATGTTTTGCACCATAGAACACCCATTGTTCCATTCCATAGGGATTATTCACATGGGATTTTAGGGGTGTGATGGAGCGGTTTACAGTTGCAGGACTAATAGAACTGAAATATCTTCTTTTTTTGGAGGGGTCAGAGTTATGGCTCCCCGCAGACTGGTGCAGGCACCCTTGGCTGATTATCCATGTAGCACTAATTGTTAGAACTAAAAATCTTTTATTTTTTTGGAAGGTTAGAGCTATGGCTCCCTCAGGATGAAGACTGACACCGCTGGCTGATTATGCTTAGGGGAAAGTCAAACTGCCAAGTCGGATTTTCACCCTCGATCTCAAATGGTCCCCCCCCAAGATAATGAGAACATCAGTCGGGGGTTTGGGTAACATGAGCGTGCCTGTCTATGCACATATCTCTGAAGGAAAAGATTGTTTAGCTCTCACGCATGGCCACCAGCTAATGTCTGCGGCCAACTTTTAACATTAGGAGGGTCATCCCACCCAACAGTAATATTTTAGCAGTAAATGGAATCTAGGACTCCGCAGACCCCCCGACCTTCCATTTGTTATGGAGACTACAGGGAGGGATTCAGTCTTTTGCTCATGCTAGTCTTATACATGGTTCGAATTCTGAACAATTGAAAATTAGTGCGTTTTGTAATCCGATTTCAAATTTCGACCAACCAAGCCTTCAATTTCACCTCCTGTTACGGAAAATAAAATTTGTGGTCGGGAATCTTCCCCACTTTCCAGGTCACAGCGCGTTTCTTATTCGATTTCTCGCACGATTTCCCTTTCATGGATTAGAAGTTTGTTTTTCCAAAAATTTCCAACATGCCAGACCAACTCAAATTCGATGGTCGCATGAAAATCGGTCATTGCTATGGCCACACTTATGGTCGAAAAAATTGTGATCAATTCGGAAATTCGACACGTGTGGCCGGCGTTAGACTCTTGGATCTCCTCATGCCTTCCATTGCATTTTTAAAAAAAGGCTCATTGTAATGCTGTGGTGGGTGTGCAGGCCTGGGGACTGGGGAGAGAGAGAGAGACTTGTAAAGCGCAACACATGCAAACTGAATCGCCTCTGGGCGCTGTATCCATTTCATGGGTAAGGAACCTCTTGACCTCAGAAGAGATGGGTTTTAATCTTTCTCCTGAAGGCCAAGTGGTCCGACTCCAGTCGGATGGTGGTTGGTAGTGCATTCCACAGGCGAGGTCCCTGGACTGCAAATCTTCGATCACCCAACCAAGGTCCTTCCATAATTATCGGTTTTGGTTGGACTGTCTGGGTAATAAGATGTTAGCCTGATCCTTCAAGATCGGGTTTGATACAGCAACAAATATCCTTTATTGCTTCTCCTGACGTCTTGCGGATTATCATTGAGTTTTCAGATCGCACTGCAGATGAGAGCGAAGCATTGACAAGACTTCAGGAGGGAGATAGCGGGGATGGTGAGCAGAGGAGGAAGGCCTGACATTAAAGCAGGGACGATGAGAG
The DNA here is from genome assembly GCF_905171775.1 of Rana temporaria. NCBI lineage: Eukaryota > Metazoa > Chordata > Amphibia > Anura > Ranidae > Rana > Rana temporaria. The sequence goes on from NC_053495.1 coordinate 17,484,754, forward strand.
GTGAATTTTTTTCAGACTCCCAACTGCTGGCATCTGCCGCCTCTGCTACAATGATCTGCTGATGAAGTGCAAGGGCGGTGTTGGCACATTAAGCATGCATTGGTTAGAACCTCTCATCTCTTCGTTAGATGTTGGATGGAACTTCAGCCACCTAATATAGATCTTTTAGAGGTTACAAGAGGATCGCAGCCAGACTCCCTGTTTTCTGGCATAAGACGTTAAATGCTGCTGCAGCTAGTCAACTGCAGTTCAGTTATCAGTGATGGGCAAAATTGTTTTTAAAGGCAGGAACGTCTGTCTCCAATGTTGGGGCAGAGCAGCCCAGTGGCTGTTGAGCCAACAAAATTGACTCTCTGTAATTGGTCTTACAGAAGGGGGATACCTTGGAATCGGTGGGGTATATTTAGGTGTGCAGAGCAAGACTTAGGCACTTAGGATGATGTCAATCTTGCAGGCTTGTCCTTGTCCTTTTTTTAAGTGAGGGACGTCTCTATCTTCAATGTTGGGGCAGAGGAGCCCAGTGGCTGTTGAGCCAACAGCATTGACACTGATCTTGTAGAAGGGGGTACCTTGAAATCGATGGGGTATATAGAAGTGTGCAGAGCAGCACTTCATTTTATTTGATGCTTTCTACATTAGAATTATGTCAAGTTGGAGAGTGCGCGCCCACAACAGGATCACTAGAATGTTCCAGAACACTTTCCTTCTTTGTATGAGTCGCTCCCCCGCTGATCAGATCACCCAAGTGTTGCTCCTCCTCTGTCGGAAACGCTGCAAAACATAAGTCACGGGTGAGAGGGTGACTCCATGCTCATCCGGTCGGCAAGAGGGAGAGACATGCAAACTTTTTTCTGCCATACGTTATCCGCCATAATTCTCCAGTTTTCTGAATTTTAGTGTCCATGCGAACTTGTGGGTGGTGGATTGCTTAGATATCTGGTGTCCAACTCCATTTCCTGGCAGGCCGCATCAGCATTATGTTTCTCCAAAAAAGGCCAGCTGTATCTGTAACTCTAGATGTCCAGAGCACCCTTACATCAGATGTCAAGCACCTCCCCTCCCTTACATCACGGTGCACCCTCCCCTCCCTTACATCACGGTGCACCCTCCCCTCCCTTACATCACGGTGCACCCTCCCCTCCCTTACATCACGGTGCACCCTCCCCTCCCTTACATCACGGTGCACCCTCCCCTCCCTTACATCACGGTGCACCCTCCCCTCCCTTACATCACGGTGCGCCCTCCCCTCCCTTACATCACGGTGCGCCCTCCCCTCCCTTACAGCAGATGTCAAGCACCTCCCCTCCCTTACAGCAGATGTCAAGCACCTCCCCTCCCTTACATCACGGTGCACCCTCCCCTCCCTTACATCAGATGTCAAGCACCTCCCCTCCCTTACATCAGATGTCAAACACCTCCCCTCCCTTACATCACGGTGCACCCTCCCTTACATCAGATGTCAAGCACCTCCCCTGCCTTACATCACTGTGCACCCTCCCCTCCCTTACATCACGGTGCACCCTCCCCTCCCTTACATCACGGTGCACCCTCCCCTCCCTCACATTAGATGTCAAACACCTCCCCTCCCTTACATCACGGTGCACCCTCCCTTTCATTAGATGTCAAGCACCTCCCCTGCCTTACATCACGGTGCACCCTCCCCTCCCTTACATCACAGTGCACCCCTCTTAACTTGTTCTGCCACGAAGAAGCAAGGGTGTAGCTGGGAAGCAGGAAGTGCAGGGTTTGGAGGAGGGCTGGAGCCTACTGAATGCTCAAACCGGGGGGGGGGAGGGGGGGATTCAGTTTCTGCGTGTCTTTTATGGCAGGTTTTCTTTAATGTTTTAATGTCTTGATTTTGTATATGACGATTACCTTGGAGCCACCATCATAGTTGGGTCTCGTTCATCCTCTTCATCTCACCAAAGTTCTTTCTGGAAACGGTAGGCTTTCTGCAGCCTCGAATAACTTTAATGACCAATAATGCTTCTAATAGCCATAGTTCTTGAGATCTTAAGCTGCTTGAACTTTTTTCTTTTTTTTTTTTTTTTTTAAATATACAAAGTACTTTTATTAAAAATAATGTAATTTGGTAATGCAATGTGTTCTATTAATTTAGTTCAAAGATATATATTTTTTTTACGTTTGGCTAAAACATAATTATTATTTTTTTTCCTTCCCCCAACAGGACTGTCCTCAGATTCTGCCTTCAACCCAAATCTACATCCCTGTTGGAGTGGTGAAACCCATCACACTGACCGCCAAGAACCTCCCGCAGCCGCAGTCGGGCCAGCGCAACTACGAGTGCATCTTCCACATCCCGGGGAGTGTGACCCGCGTCACCGCTCTGCGCTTCAACAGCACCAGCATCCAATGTCAGAACACTTCGGTAAGAAGTAGCTTTTCTCTACAGCGTTCTTATACTTTGACATCAGCGAATGGCGGAAATGCTTTTCTGTGATCGGTCGACAATGGCATCTTTTTTTTCCCTCCCCTTAACTCCTCAATCTGTTGCAGAGTAGGGGGTGTTGTTATCATTGCTGGAACACGGCATGTATGTAATAAGAACCACGTTTGTCTTTATCAGTGACAGACCGATGAAAAGCGTGAGACAATTCATTAGAGACTGACAGATCCCATATCCGTAAATCACTGATAGCCAATATTCTCTATAACAGCAGCTCAGGCGCTGAAATTACACGAGCAAGGGATTCTGGGAAATGGCTGAACAAAAGAGGGATGTGTATCTTGGGTTCACATGTGGAGGAGCCTGCAATAGCAGCCTTTTCCTAGTTGGCCATACATGGCTCAATATTTGGCCAACTCTGTGAATCCCTAGTGATCCTGCCATGAAGGTCCTTGTTCGAGAACTTCCTGTTTTAGGGTATATTAAACTAGTCACACTAATTCAGAAGATCAAAATCGCCCACATCCCAGTTTAGTAATGTATAGGGAGAACTGGAGAAGGGGAATTTTATGGTGCCACAAATATGACAACATTTAAAAAAGAACAAATATTTTTATTAATATGGAAAAATTAACAAGAGTGAACAAATATTAACTCTCAAACAAACATGTTTAAATGATCACAGCAGGGGAGCTGCGGTGGCTCAACGCGATTGGCACTGCGCTGACAAGCCATTCACCTCTGCAGCTAGGGGTTCGGATCCCGGTCTCCGCTACATGTGAATTGAGTTTGGTGGTCTCAGCCCGGCTCCCGGTGGGTGTGCAATGCGAGGTAAGCCTGCGCTTAGTACGCCCACCCCCCTCCCACAAAAACCACCACACTTACACGCACTCGAAATTGGGTTAACATGCACGCACTTTGACCATGCGGTCTCTAAAAAGAAAGGCGAAGGACTAACGGGGCTGGTTGAGCGGGCAAATCCTCTCACTCCCTTATAGGGAGTCCCTCTGCCCCGTTGGGCTTCAAAGCGGAGCAGGTAGGGCGGGCTGTGTGGGAGGACCCCCTCACACACCATTGCCACCCGGGGCATGGAGAAAGGTGGCAGATTGCCTCTGGGGGAGGCCTGCCTACTCCCAACTCCTGCAGTCCGGTTCCTCTCTTGAGTACACGCACAAAATACACTTAAAAAAAAAAATGATCACAGCATGATAACGAACAATATAATGCACAGAAAGCTATATAAATGGCTGTTGGCTCAACATGTTTCGCTAATTGCTTCTTCAGGAGCTGTAAGGCATATAGTGGCTTCAGAGAAGATGCAGAAAAAAAAAATGTCAAAAAATATAGAAAATTATTACAAATCATAATATACAGATGACTATTTCATCTGTATATTAGGATTTTTAATAATGTGGTTTGTCATTTCACAAAAGCACAATATTAATGCTTGACATGTTTGGTATCTGTTTGTTCGATGCAACATCATCTTTTATATTTTACCAAAAATATGCATTTGATAAATAGCTGTGCAAATATTGTACGATTTAAAAGATTGAAACAACCACCATTTTAATCTCCAGGATTTCTGCTTTCAGAAAACATATTTTTTGGGGGGGTTTGACTTTATACTAGCACTCTGTTTAAAAAAAATAAAAATAAAAATGTGACAAAAAAATGTGTACAAAAAAAAACCCAAAAATTTTGCACTAGTAGACAAGTGGTTAACACGGCACACCGGGATGCCAAGGCGTGAATGACCCCCCCCCAGATTGAGCGGCACATAACCTTCATACAGTGATCCATGTATTGCTGAATGATGCCTGTCCTGTGTATCCTGTGTATCTGCCGGACTGCGTGTTTTTCATATTATATTTGTGCGTGGGGAAGTTGTCCTGCGTGGGCGGCTTGCGGTCCCCGCGCTTCTTCCTATTTCTCTGGATATTTCCACTTACATTTATTTGCATAGTGTTTTTCTCCCAAAGGGACTCAGGAGGTTTTATAAATGCAGAAAGGAAAATAGAAAAGCACAACTGCACCGACTATAATCCCGAGAAGAGGAAGTCAACCACAGAGTTTTTAAAGGGATTTCCACATTCAGATTCAGGTTTTATCTCTCGCCTTGTGCACAGTCTGAAGCCACTTTTACTAAACCCATTTTGTTGCTCCATTTTGAGTGTTTTCTCTACAGATCTCTGTGTGTTCAGGCAGAGCGAAGTATTTTCACTGTCCTCGTTCACATATGCCTCGTCTCTGCTGCATTGTGTCTTGATGGCTGGTGCGTGTCGTGTCCCAAGATTGTATGCTGACAGCGGGGAGTTGGCCATTAATGAGATTAAAATGGGCCTTTTATCCCTTCCTGACAGGTCACAATATATATGAACAATAAGGTGCGCTGCCCCCAAGCCTATAGCTGAGTCACCTGTGTGGAACATTGGTTGGCAGGCACTAGGCCCGGGCTCATCCTTTGCCCCACACACCAAACACTACCCAAAAAAAGTAATTAGCACTCCATGAAATTGAAAGTGCTGGTAACTTTCTTGGTATTAAAAACTGTGCAAAATCTTGAGGCCCTGCAGTCTATGTGGAGTCCCCCCATTCATGTTGGGAGTTTTTACCCCGGCCCCTTGGCATTCGGGAGTTTTTACCCCGGCCCCTTGGCATTCGGGAGTTTTTACCCCGGCCCCCTTGGCATTCGGGAGTTTTTACCCCGGCCCGCTTGGCGTTTGGAAATTTTTACCGGCCCCTTGGCATTTGGGAATTTTTACCGGCCCCTTGGCGTTCGGGAATTTTTACTGGCCCCCTTGGTGTTCGGGAGTTTTTACCGACCCCCCTTGAGATCTGGAGTTTTTACCGGCCCCCCTTGGCGTCGGGAGTTTTTACCGGCCCCCCTTGGCGTCGGGAGTTTTTACCGGCCCCCCTTGGCGTCGGGAGTTTTTACCGGCCCCCCTTGGCGTCGGGAGTTTTTACCGGCCCCCCCTTGGCGTCGGGAGTTTTTACCGGCCCCCCTTGGCGTCGGGAGTTTTTACCGGCCCCCCTTGGCGTCGGGAGTTTTTACCGGCCCCCCTTGGCGTCGGGAGTTTTTACCGGCCCCCCCTTGGCGTCGGGAGTTTTTACCGGCCCCCCTTGGCGTCGGGAGTTTTTACCGGCCCCCCTTGGCGTCGGGAGTTTTTACCGGCCCCCCTTGGCGTCGGGAGTTTTTACCGGCCCCCCTTGGCGTCGGGAGTTTTTACCGGCCCCCCTTGGCGTCGGGAGTTTTTACCGGCCCCCCGTGGCGTCGGGAGTGTTTTGTGGCTCCCTTTGGCGTCTGGAGTGTTTTGCGGCCCCCCTTGGCGTTCGGGAGCATTTTGCAGGCCCCCCCTTGACCACTGATCCACCTTTCAGATGACCCCATCACATCAGAGCACCCCCTAATTCTTGGCAAACTGGGTTCCATGCTCTTGGCGCCCACAGGGCAGACAAATACAGCACCCCGTTTAAGAAACACTGCTTGCTTGGGACCTCCTCCTTTTGATGCATATTTAAAAAAAGCCAAATCTTTGTGGAAAAATTTGTCATCCTAGGCATGGGGCTCTTTGTCCAGGGCAATCAAATTGCTCTGCCTGGACCCCAAACAAATGTAGCCCAACTCTTCATCTACAAGTGTGCGAAGTTTGTTGGCCGGGGGACCTACGGCCGGGGAGCACCAATTTTTTTCAAAGCCGGGCACCCCTTCCATAGACTCCCATGTTAAACGGTCATTTCTCCGGTGACTTTGGGGGCCTGGTACTGGCTGGTCGTAGGTCCCCTGGACCCGGCACACATGTAGATCCATTTCTCCTCTACAAGTGTGCAAAGTTTGTTGTCTGGGGGATCTACGGCTGGGGAGAACCGATTTTTCAAAGCCGGGCACCCCTTCCATAGACTCCCATGTTAAACGTCAGTCTAGGCATGGGGACAGTGAGGTTATGGGCACAGTGAGGCATGCAGATGGACACCCTAGGCTTATACCCGAGTCAATACGTTTTCCCAGTTTTTTGTGGTAAAATTTGGTGCCTCTGCTTGTATTCGGGTCAGCTTATACTTGAGTGTGTGTGTGTGTATATATATATATATATATAATGTGTGTGTGTGTGTGTGTGTGTGTATGTATATGTATATGTATATATATATATATATATATATATATATAAATAAAAATTCGGGTGACCACGTGTCCCGGTTTGCCCAGGACAGTCCCGCATTTTGCAGGTCTGTCCCGGGCACCTTCATTCCAGGACAATACAGTGTCCCGGAATGAAACTGACACAGCCACCCCCCAAGCCAAACTAATGCCCCCAAAAAAAGGCCGCCACATCACCGCTTTACTCACTAACTGTACTTGTCCTGGTCGGGAATGCCTGGAGGAGCACAGTCCCCGCCCCCTGCTTGTGATTGGAGAAATCATAAATCCTGCCTCTTGTGTCCAATTACTGTACTGTGATTCGTTACAGCACAAGCTGATTTTTGGGAATGGGGGTGTCCCTGAATGGTAGTTTGGAAATGTGGTCACCCTAATATATATATACCCAAGTTTGATCAATGTATCATGTAATAATATACATACCTGGAACTCTTCTATAAGGCAAATATGAAAGAATCGCCTTATAGAATCCATTATAAGACACAACTCTGCTTTATATCCTCATCTCCTGCAGGTGGCACTATACCCGATAGGTGGTGATCTAAAGCAGAGCTGTGTCCTCCAATGAACACAGAGCGAGGGTTTTACAAAAAATCTAATTTTCCAATGACTGTGGATATAAACAATTCTTCCCTGGAGAATAGGAAGACTTGGCTGTAAAGCAGGGAAAGAAAACACACTTGCTATAAAAGCTGCAGGAGGTCCCGTGCAAGTCAATAAAGTGAAGCCATTTAAATATGGAACCCCCCCTCCCCCCTTCATTGACCGTTTATGAGCTGACAGTTTTATTGGCTATGGTGTGAGGAGCCGGGATGCGAGGGGTGTCTACGCTGTGCGCTTCATGGAGATGTGTGTTTGCAGAAATCCATATTACGTTTTATGGTTTTGCAGTAGGAAGCCATAAGGGAGCGGCGAGATTTATACGTTCCAGGGCTTGTTTTACAGGTCAGTAAGTGCGTTTTGTTAAATGCTTTTCAGTGAACTGTTTTAAAGGATCGTTCCTCCCCGTGGTCTGTGTGTTGTCTTTTCCATATATTGTTTCCTGCAGAGTGCAAAGATGTCATCCTGAGAAGTACAAGAGTTCCTAAAGACTAGAGGTTCTTAAAGCTGAAAGTTTAATCCACTTCTAGTTTTCCTGCCTCATCAACATGCTAATGACATTTTTCAATCTCATTTTCAGTTTATAATTTATTTTAGACCCAGTGATGACATCATTGGCTCTATATTCTTCTCTATGCAATGTAGGCAGATCATAACTGGTGGGAGGGGCCGACGGGGGGCTGTACACGACCTCCTGAAAACAGCACAGCACCCTTGCCTCAGTAGGCTGACTCTTGGGAGGAGTTGTGCAATTATTCCTTGATGGGTTGATGTCCATCTGGAGGAGTGGGTGTTCCTAGACAGACCACCTTGGGTAACACCCACATGTGATGCTGAGCCGCCATGATTGAAATAACTGAAATCCAATGAATGATTGGGGTGGTCCAGGAACTGGGTCGGGCTGTCACCCTTAAAGGGTTAATCTGGTCATGTGATAGAATTAGATTTTTAATTGTTTCTTTAAATACAAAGCTGTTGAAATTGACCAATACTGGGGGGTTCTTCAGCCCTAAAACTGTCCTCAATCTCTTGCCATAACATCCTCCAAGGCCTTCGAGGTCACTTATGGGCCAGTAGTACTGACTTATTGCTGGTGTGTGAGAGACGGGCTCATGATCATTCAGATGATTGTGTGTCTAACCTCTAGAGCAGCGGTCTCCAAACTTTGCTTTTATACATCCCTCGGGGCACTTTTTTTATTCACTGACACCAATGAAGGGCACAATTCCCCCCCCCCCCAAATGACACCCAACGATGGGGCACAGTTCCTCCCAGTGACCTCACTGATGGGGCACGGTTCCTTCCAGTGACCTCACTGATGGGGCACGGTTCCTCCCAGTGACCTCACTGATGGGGCACGGTTCCTCCCAGTGACCTCACTGATGGGGCACGGTTCCTCCCAGTGACCTCACCGATGGGGCACGGTTCCTCCCAATGACCTCACCGATGGGGCACAGTTCCTCCCAATGACCTCACCGATGGGGCACGGTTCCTCCTAGTGACCTCACCCGATGGGGCACGGTTCCTCCCAGTGACCTCACCGATGGGGCACGGTTCCTCCCAGTGACCTCACCCGATGGGGCACGGTTCCTCCCAGTGACCTCACCCGATGGGGCACGGTTCCTCCCAGTGACCTCACCCGATGGGGCACGGTTCCTCCCAGTGACCTCACCCGATGGGGCACGGTTCCTCCCAGTGACCTCACCCGATGGGGCACGGTTCCTCCCAGTGACCTCACCCGATGGGGCACGGTTCCTCCCAGTGACCTCACCCGATGGGGCACGGTTCCTCCCAGTGACCTCACCCGATGGGGCACCACCTATGAGGCACAGTTTCTCCCTATGAAACTAACAATGGAGATTAATGACACCAACAATGGGGTACAATTCCTACCAATGATGGGGGATCATTTACTCCTACTGATGGGGCATTTTGTACTCTTCATGGCCACAGTCCAACCCACCTAAATTCTGAAGGACACTAACCTGGCCCTTTGCTTGGAAAGTTTGGATACCCCTGATCTAGGCAATGAAAATAAGAGCAGTGCTGCCAGCCCACTAACATGCAGGTAAATACCAAGCACCAGTTACGGTGAGTGACGGCATGAAAACCTGTAGGATTTTAAACTTTTCAGACAGATCAGTTGAAAGAATCTTTGGTGTAGAAGCCCCCTTTATAAATAAAGCTTGTATGTTCTGTGTGTGGTTTGGGGTTCTGAGGTCCAGAGGTGCCCGTCTGCCAAGCATCGGAGTGGAAAGCAGATGCGGTTCTGCTTGTTGGAGGATCGTATGTGGTAGGGGAGGTAGGGGGGAGCTGGAAAATACCCCTTTCAGGAAATTTTTATCTCCAAATTCAGAGTAAGCAGAAGCCGGGTCAATGAGAGCGTGAAATCCATGAGAGGAGTTCGCTGCACCAACCCTCGGTAGATTAATTGTGTTTGCAAAGCTCTCCAGCCAAGAAAATCCAGATCTAATATATTGACGGACAAGACGTCTCCCGGGACGGATGTTGTTCCAGGCTGCCCGGCAGCCGCTTCCTCTCTTCCCAGTTCTCCTCTCTATCTGCCTCGGCGATCGCTCATCGCTGCGTGTGTTTTGATGCCCCGTGAGCTGCCATACCTCAGCGGCCTCCAAAGCTGACCGCCATTTCTTCACGGTCATTGGCTGATGATCAGAAGCATACAGGGCATAGTGTGTCAAGTCAAAAATAATTGTTTGCAGGGTGAATAAAGAGAAATTACCTGGTCATCCTGTTCCCTGGATTCTGATGCTAGTTCCGTGGTCCGGCTGACAACCCTACTATTCAAATGGCCTAATTCCTAAGCGTTGTCGACACCTGGAAATGTCTTCCATTCATTATGCATGCATAGTGACTGTGCAGGTCGGACGCTTTCTTTGACGCATATGTACAGTAACTCTGGAGCCTGATGTATAAGATGCTGATGGTCTCTGCCCACTGCCTGCAGATGATCTTGGTTGCCAAACTGTGGCCCTTTTGCTTGCCTTTTTCGGCCCTTGGGGGGACTATTCCTTCCATGGACACCAACCATGGAGCACTATTCCTCATTGACAACAACGAAAGGGCACTATTCCTTCCACTGACACCATATATTGGTCACTATTCCTCCCATTGACACCAATGGTGGGTCACTATTCCTCCCATTGACACCAATGGTGGGTCACTATTCCTCCCATTGACACCAATGGTGGGTCACTATTCCTCCCATTGACACCAATGGTGGGTCACTATTCCTCCCATTGACACCAATGGTGGGTCACTATTCCTCCCATTGACACCAATGGTGGGTCACTATTCCTCCCATTGACACCAATGGTGGGTCACTATTCCTCCCATTGACACCAATGGTGGGTCACTATTCCTCCCATTGACACCAATGGTGGGTCACTATTCCTCCCATTGACACCAATGGTGGGTCACTATTCCTCCCTCCGACACCAATGGTGGGTCACTATTCCTCCCTCCGACACCAATGGTGGGTCACTATTCCTCCCTCCGACACCAATGGTGGGTCACTATTCCTCCCTCCGACACCAGTGTTTCCTCCCACCACCACCAATGATGGGGCACTATTCCTCCCACTAATACCAATTATGGGACACTATTCCTCCCGCTGTCACCAAAAAAAGGACATTGTTTACTCCCACATTTTCTAATCCCACTGGTCATAGCCCGGTCCCCTAAAGTCTCAAGGACCGTAAACTAGCCCTTTGTTAAAGTTTGTAGACCCCATCTAAAACGGTGATTATGCAGTGATTTTTATTTCTCTTCACTCTTGAGCTAAATTCCCATTTGTAATTTTTCCTCCCAATGATGTGGCATTATTTTTCCCACTGATACCGTTGATGGGTCATTATACCTCCCACTAATACCAATGTTGGGGCACTATTCCTCCCACTAATGCCAATGATAGGTCACTATTCCTCCCATTGATACCAATGATGGGTCACTATTCCTCCCATTGATACCAATGATGGGGCATTATTCCTCCCATTGATACCAATGATGGGACACTATTCCTCCCATTGATACCAATGATGGGAAACTATTCCTCCCATTGATACCAATGATGGGACACTATTCCTCCCACTGATACCAATGATGGGACACTATTCCTCCCATTGATACCAATGATGGGACACTATTCCTCCCATTGATACCAATGATGGGACACTATTCCTCCCATTGATTCCAATGATGGGACACTATTCCTCCCATTGATACCAATGATGGGACCACTATTCCTCCCATTGATACCAATGATGGGACCACTATTCCTCCAATTGATACCAATGATGGGACACTATTCCTCCCATTGATACCACTGATGGGTCACTATTCCTCCCATTGATACCAATGATGGGTCACTATTCCTCCCACTGATACTAATGTTGGGGCACTATTCCTCCCACTGATACCAGCTATGGGGAACTTGTCCTTTTTTTTTTACTAACCAAAGACACTGTGTAATTCTTTAAACTCCCGCTGGACACAGTTCAGTCCCCCGATGTCTAAATGATATTAAACTGGCCCTTTGTAGAAAGTTTGGAGACCCTTGTTCTAGACCTTACAAATGCAGTGTTTTTCTTCTATTCCATGCATGCTCTTGAGTCATTGAGCCAACGTATTGAAGCCAGAGACAGCCAGGCAATTAGCATTTTGAGACTGACAGATGTCCCTAAAGCATGTCTTTTCCCGGATGCAAAGCGGTCTTTGTCAAACTATTGTTACTCCTGCAAAATCTAACCAGACTAGAATTGAACCCTTTATTTAAAATGTACCTTCACTCGTGCCCATTGATTATACCAAAGGATTCTTTGTGGTTGTTTTTTCCCCCCTTCCTATTTCTTGAAGACACACAAATACCCACCAATTTCTCATCAAGGCCTCGTTACTCCTCCCCCCATCCCCCCCCGCGCTCACCCCCCCTCTCTTTTCTCCCTCTCGATGCGGCCGTCACATTTATCTTGCTCGCAGCCGCGTTTGAAAGTGAGGAGGGAGAATCAGGAGAATTTGATAGGATCCAATTAAATTTGTGCAGATAAAATGATGATGAATTGCAGCCGGGCTCCGCAGAGACACCCTGTACGCTACCGCCGGCCCCAGTCGAGCTCACAAGGAGCTGAGGTCATCAGCTGCAGAGGAGAACGAGCGCACAGATGTGTACCGGAGAGGAGAGCGCCGCCCGGCCCCGCGCTGAGTACAGTGGGCACCTAGAGGGCGATGCCAGGATGGGCGCTGCATGCGCTGCCGGCTATGTACCGAGAGCACGCTGCTCTTTTCACCTTTTATTTTTTACCTTTGTTACAGAATCATTCATCAGCATTCTTTCCATCAGCTGTGTATGTAATAAATTGTACAGCTTCCAGGCATCCTTCATTGCAAGCAAATCCCCGACCTCGTTCTTCACAGATGTCCCTTTCTAGGCCTGAGATATAAAATATATATTATGTTTCATACGTACTTTTCTTTATACTCCCTCTGATAGCTACAGTGTATGGATGTCAAGGGATGGGATTTACAGGCTTTAAATGGTAGAACTCAGTTGGTTGAGGTGAACAATGGACTTCTTAAATGGAACCTTTAGCCAGGTGACAAAATGTGGATATATATATTTAGGGGAGCAAAGTGGGCCTACTGTCTGCGCAGCTGCATTTGGGGCTCTATCTATCGATCAATCTATCCTTTGTCTTATGTTGTATTCTGTTTCCCCCCTCTCTCTCTCCCTTTCCCCCCTCTCTCTCTCTCTTTCCCCCCCCTCTCTCTCTCTTTTCCCCCCCTCTCTCTCTCTCTCTCTCTCTCTTTTCCCCCCCTCTCTCTCCCTTTTCCCCCCTCTCTCTCTCCCTTTTCCCCCCTCTCTCTCTCCCTTTTCCCCCCTCTCTCTCTCCTTTCCCCCTTCTCTCCCTTCCCTTTCCCCCTTCTCTCCCTTCCCTTTCCCCCTTCTCTCCCTTCCCTTTCCCCCTTCTCTCCCTTCACTTTCCCCCTTCTCTCCCTTCCCTTTCCCCCTTCTCTCCCTTCCCTTTCCCCCTTCTCTCCCTTCCCTTTCCCCCTCTCTCTCCCTTCCCTTTCCCCCTTCTCTCTCCCTTCCCTTTCCCCCTTCTCTCTCCCTTCCCTTTCCCCCTTCTCTCTCCCTTCCCTTTCCCCCTTCTCTCTCCCTTCCCTTTCCCCCTTCTCTCTCCCTTCCCTTTCCCCCTTCTCTCTCCCTTCCCTTTCCCCCTTCTCTCTCCCTTCCCTTTCCCCCTTCTCTCTCCCTTCCCTTTCCCCCTTCTCTCTCCCTTCCCTTTCCCCCTTCTCTCTCCCTTCCCTTTCCCCCTTCTCTCTCCCTTCCCTTTCCCCCTTCTCTCTCCCTTCCCTTTCCCCCTTCTCTCTCCCTTCCCTTTCCCCCTTCTCTCTCCCTTCCCTTTCCCCCTTCTCTCTCCCTTCCCTTTCCCCCTTCTCTCTCCCTTCCCTTTCCCCCTTCTCTCTCCCTTCCCTTTCCCCCCTCTCTCTCCCTTCCCTTTCCCCCCTCTCTCTCCCTTCCCTTTCCCCCCTCTCTCTCCCTTCCCTTCCCCCCCCTTCCCTTTCCCCCCCTTCCCTTTCCCCCCTCTCTCTCCCTTCCCTTTCCCCCCTCTCCCCCTTCCTTTTCCCCCCCTTTTCCCCTTCTCCCCCTTCCTTTTCCCCCCTTTCCCCCCCTCTCATCTTTCTTTTCCCCTTCCTTTCTCCCCTTTCTCCTTCCTACCTTTCTTCCATTTTCCCTCCCTTGCCTTTAATTTTCATCCATCCCTTCCCTTTTTATCCCTCCCTTCCCTTTTCATCCCTCCCCTTTTCATCCCTCCCCTTTATTCGTTTATTTTTCATTTTTAGAAGTGATCACATTCCCTCTGTTCTCAGCTGCATAAGCTGGGGGAAGAGAAGCAGCAGTCCACTGATCTTCCTAGTCAAAGGCTGTGCGTGCGGGGGAGGGGGCATGTCAGGACAAGTCTGATCATTGGAGGAGAACAGGTTGAGTTCCCAGCATAGCTAGAGAACTGACCTTGCTGTTCTCTCCTGCTTAGCGTGGTCAGTTTTTAATGGGAAAGCAGAGGGACTGGCAGGAACGCCGGGGATTTCACATAAAGGAACCAATACAAAGAGAACAGGAGACTTTCTCATACAAGTAAATGGTACAGCAGCCACAGATCAGGGATATTAAATGTTGGGGTAACAAATGCTTTACCTTCTTGGCAGCCATTTTTGTTTTGGCTCTTGCCCTCTTGTGCTCTTTCTCTCTTGCATTCGTCTCTTCGCTCTCGCTGTTTATTATTTCTCTCTTTTTCTCTTCCCTCCCTCGTACTCCCCCTCCAGCATTACACATAAATCCATGTTGGCACCTATCTGCTTTTTTGTAGCGGCGTCGAAGATAAATCCTGAAATTAATTCTGGAGACACATCTGGTAAACACGACATAAAAGCCGCTAAATCACAATAATGCATTTAATTTGTTGATATTTATTTTTAACTTTCTCCCCCTTTTATTAAAAGATGCTGAAAAGAAGAATGCAATCCCCTCCCCCCGCCACCAAGTCAGCTCTTCTCCCTGCCAGAAGTGAATTTATCGCCATATTTAATCAGCTAAATTGAAGCGCTTGTTGTGCTTTTCATGGAGTGCTGACGGTGGAGTAAAGTGGGGTCCCCTGAGCGGGGTTCTTCTTTTATTGTTCCTTATAGGGGCAGCACAAAATATCCATTTAAAGGGGCTCTCCAACCCAAGGAATGAGGATAGTGAGAAAAATGCTCTCTAAAGGTTCATTTGCACTTGCTTTAGTCTCTGAAGAGTGATCCCCATTCAGATCGCTCTTCCTTAGGTGGCATTGTATCACCTGCTACCCGCCTGCTTTAATCCCTTGAGCCCCCGCAGTAGCGCACAGTTGCAGAGCAGTCGCATTCACTCAAAGCAGGGGTCCTCAAAATGATGGCCCTCCAGTTCAGCAACTACAATTCCCATCATGCCTAGTCATGTCTGTGAATGTCAGAGTCTTACAATGCCTCATGGGACGTGTAGTTCCACAACAGCTGGAGGGCCTCACCACTGTGCTGGACATAGCCTGTGAAGAGAAGAGCTGTGGGAGGGGCTCAGAGGGTTGACCTCGCCACTGTGCTGGACATAGCCTGTGAAGAGAAGAGCTGTGGGAGGGGCCCAGAAGGCTCCACCCACTACAGGTTGCCTGTCGAAAAGTTACAGGAGGGGCGGAGACCAGACCAGTCACCCTGCACATGGAGAGAACAAAGTTGTGGGAGGGACCAGGCAATGCCACCCACTACAGTCTGCCTGCAGGAAACTACAGGAGGGGGCGGAGACCATACCAGTCGCGCCACACAAGGATATAGCAGAGCTGTGGGATCGGCCAAGTAGACCACACCCACTACAGGCTGCCTGCAGAAAACTATAGGAGGGGGCAGAGACCAGACCAGTCATCCTGCAGAAAGAGAGCAGAGTTGTGGGAGGGGCTAGCAGTTCCACCCACTACGGGCTGCCTGCAGGAAACTACAGGAGGGGGCGGAGACCATACCAGTCGCGCCACACAAGGATATAGCAGAGCTGTGGGAGGGGCCAAGTAGACCACACCCACTACAGGCTGCCTGCAGAAAACTATAGGAGGGGGCAGAGACCAGACCAGTCATCCTGCAGAAAGAGCAGAGTTGTGGGAGGAGCTAGCAGTTCCACCCATTATGGGCTGCCTGCAGGAAATTACAGGAGGGGGCGGAGACCATACCAGTCGCGCCACACAAGGATAGAGCAGATCTGTGGGAGGGGCCAGGCAGGTCCACCCACTGCTTAAATCTACAGGAGGGGGCGGAGACCAGACCAGTCCCCCTGCATAAGGAGAGAGACAGCAGCAGTAACCGGTCTTTTATTACAGGAAGCTCCAGGGAAAGCCTCACACTTGCAGTGCCATTATTTCTTAATGACGCCCCTAATGCAGCTGGCAGACGCATGTCAGAATGAGTGAAAAACATGCATTACAAAGACACACAGGGCTCACTGCCAAAACAAGGTGCAGGGGCTACTTTGGCGCGCGTAGGGAAGCCTTTTCACGTGAATAGGTCACCATATGCTGTTGCAAGACAAATGCGCAAGAAAAATGCATGAAAAAGTGGGCTGTGCAGGTTTCAATGGTGTCTAAGGGGTCTATTTAATAAAAATTTGCTAAGGCATTCACGCGGCCATCATAAATAATCCCTCTAATGTGACTACCATGTCTATTTCCTATGATCACCAGCTCCATCTAGTGGCTATAATGTGGAATTGTTATCAAATGCCACGATCAGGAAAATACTACTTTATTGCCAGCAGATGGAGCTGCTGATCACATAAGATACAAGCTGAGGCATTCAGACAGCGATGTGTTTTTTTTTATATACGCACAAAGCCGATGACGGAGATATTTTGCGAATGACGAGTGCTGCCTCAGCTCCTCAATAACAATCAATATAGAAAAAAAAGGATGGAGTTGGTGATTTTAATGAACTATCTCCTCCCCTCCCCCGCCTTTCAATACATTTAATTTTCCCCGACCGCTCTCCGCCGCTCATCACGTCCTGGTTAAGTGCTTTATTTTTTTGGGGGGTTGGGGATAACATACCATGCTTTCTCTTAATGTCTCCATCCTTGATGATTAGTACATTTAGGTATCGAATATTGTTTTGTTGACTTCCACACATTAATGGAAGGAAGAATTTCCTGGAAAATCTGCCTGTAGTAAGAAATATTCTCCGGGGACGAGCTGAAATATTTACCGGAGCATTTATGAGGGTCGATGTCGCAGTGACCTCTGCCGAGCACATCCAAGCCCCAGCGCCTGGCCCTTCGGTGTACCAAGTCCGTATTCAAAGCATAATATTGTGTTTTACAGTTAAAAAAAAAACTTCTTTGTGTTACTTTGCCGTTCCATTGTTTTTTCAGATACAGATTTTAGATGCGCCCTCTAGTAGGGATGCACCAATACCTTTTTATTTTTTATTTTTTTTACAATGAGTAGGAGTACCGATCCTTTTTGTAGTGTACAGTGGAATCAGAGTAAGCCTTTTCAGTACAGGAGAGGAGCCCGGTACAACTGTGCAAGACAACAGGGAAGGCTGGAAGTCAGATTTAAAGTGACAGTTGCACCCAAAAAAACAAATATCAGTGTATACAGCAGAGCTCAGAGAGAGGGAGGAAGAAGCGGCACAAGGAATCGGATGAGCTGCAGTTCAGTAAGCGCGCTGATAGGAGGAGAGTGCAGAGTGACAGATATAAGTGTTTCTTCTTTAACTGTCCATACACAGGATGGTAAGTGACCTGTATGTGAAAGTGAAACTGCAGCAATGAAGTTGAATCTTGGTGAGCTTTGTGTATTACAGATCTGTGCAGTAATCCAGTGTGAGACTTCCTGTAATAAAGACCGCTCACTGCTACTCTCCCTCCTTGTGCAGGGTGGCTGGTCTTGTCTCCTCCCCCTCCTGTAGTTTCCTCCAGGCAGCATGTAGTGGATGGAGCCTGCTCAGCCCCTCCCACAGCTCTGCTCTCCTTGTGCAGGGAGACTGATCTTGTCTCCGCCCCCTCCTGTAGTTTCCTGCAGGCAGCCTGTAGTGGATGGAGCCTGCTCAGCCCCTCCCAGAGCTCTGCTCTCCTTGTGCAGGGAGACCGATCTTGTCTCCGCCCACTCCTGTAGTTTTCTGCAGGCAGCCTGTAGTAGGTGGAGCCTGCTGGGCCCCTCCTACAGCTCTGCTCTCCTTGTGCAGGGAGACTGATGTTGTCTCCGCCCCCTCCTGTATCTTTCTGCAGGCAGCCTGTAGTAGGTGGAGCCTGCTGGGCCCCTCCTACAGCTCTGCTCTCCTTGTGCAGGGTGGCTGGTCTTGTCTCCGCCCCCTCCTGTAGTTTTCTGCAGGCAGCCTGTAGTAGGGGAGCCTGCTCAGCCCCTCCCTCAGCTCTGCTCTCCTTGTGCAGGGAGACTGATCTGGTCTCCGCCCCCTCCTGTAGTTTTCTGCAGGCAGCCTGTAGTAGGTGGAGCCTGCTGGGCCCCTCCTACAGCTCTGCTCTCCTTGTGCAGGGTGTCTGGTCTTGTCTCCGCCCCCTCCTGTAGTTTTCTGCAGGCAGAGTGTAGTGGATGGAGCCTGCTCAGCCCCCCCACAGCTCTGCTCTCCTTGTACAGGGAGACTGATCTTGTCTCCGCCCCCTCCTGTAGTTTTCTGCAGGCAGCCTGTAGTAGGTGGAGCCTGCTGGGCCCCTCCTACAGCCCCGCTTTCTGCACAGGTTATATACAGCACAGTGATGATGTCACTGCTACCTATACAAGGTAATATCTGTGTTT
The DNA here is from genome assembly GCF_905171775.1 of Rana temporaria. Taxonomy (NCBI): domain Eukaryota; kingdom Metazoa; phylum Chordata; class Amphibia; order Anura; family Ranidae; genus Rana; species Rana temporaria. Next base: position 17,503,247 of record NC_053495.1, read on the forward strand.
TCACAGGCATTTGGTGCTCACCCAGTAGATTTCTATCCTTTGTGACTAGTGAAGAAGAGATTTCTATGAACATTTCAAGAATCTCAAACTCTTTCCATGCGACTCTGGACGCTCTCAGTTACCGGAAAGATCTGGAAGTCTTTCTTTGATCCTCTTTATGGTTTTAATAGCCGTGTCCAGGGCAGCTCTGCTTCTCTTTAAGCCGACCAGATTTCTTAATCTTTGAAAGTGAAAGTCGCTAACGACAGCCATGTGTGGGATAAGCCGCGGGCCGTGCGACTGATGGGTGTTTTTTTTTCAGGCGGGGAGAGTGGCTGTGAGTGATCTCATGTAGAGGCCACAGTGGGGAACCCCCGGTGAGCGGAGCGCCATCCACAGGCGCTGACGTCATGGATCTGGAGCAGATGTGGACTCTCCGGGCAGGGCGTCTCCGTCGTTCCTGCAGCTGTGCGGCTCCATGACTCCGCCGCCTTCATGCGTTTTATTTGTACGTTGGTTAGGAGAGAAGACGATTGGAATATTTTTGCATCCCCATTAGGAATTTTTTAGCTGAGTTCAGCTGCAGTGCATTAGGCTCGGTTCACACTGCCACGAATTCGGATCCGACTTGTGAGACTCCAAGTCGCATGACATGTGAAATCCAATGGTAGTCAATGAGAGCGCTCTTGGCATTACTGAAGTCGTAAGTAGTAAGTTCCTGTACTACTACAAGGCGACTTCTATCTGTCTTGTGCCCATAGACTTTAACAAAGGTTGCCTCCAAGTCGGATCCTTAATTGATGTGATTTGGATCCGACATTACAGGAAGATTACCCAGGCATTGCCTGAGGTTGCTTCAAAGTCACTTCAAGTCGGTCTGAAGTCGCCTGGCAAAGTCGCACTTTAAATCGCGCAACTTTCATGCCGCAGCAGTGTAAACCGAGCCTTAATAATTTCAGAACTTTTTCCACCTTTTAACTACTTAAGACCCGGACCAAAATGCAGCTAAAGGACCAGGCCCCTTTTTGCGATTCGGCACTGCGTCGCTTTAACTGACAATTTCGCGGTCGTGCGACGTGGCTCCCAAACAAAATTGGCGTCCTTTTTCCCCCCACAAATTAGAGCTTTCTTTTGGTGGTATTTGACCACCTCTGCGGTTTTTATTTTTTGCGCTATAAACAAAAATAGAGAGACAATTTTGAAAAAAAAATCAATATTTTTTTACTTGTTGCTATAATAAATATCCCACAAAAATATATAAAAAAAATATTTTTTCCTTAGTTTAGGCCGATACGTATTCTTCTACATATTTTTGGTAAAAATAATCGCAATTGGCGTTTATCGATTGGTTTGCGCAAAATTTATAGCGTTTACAAAATAGGGGATAGTTTTATTGCATTTTTATTAATTATTATTATATTATTTTTTTTACTACTAATGGCGGCGATCAGCAAATTTTTTTCGTGACTGCAACATTATGGCGGACACTTCGGACAATTTTGACACATTTTTGGGACCATTGTCATTTTCACAGAAGAAAATGCATTTAAAATGCATTGTTTACTGTGAAAATAACAATTGCAGTTTGGGAGTTAACCACAAGGGGGCGCTGAAGGGGTTATGTGTGACCTAATATGTGTTTCTAACTGTAGGGGGCTGTAGGTGTTACATCATCGATTTGTGGTTCCCATTAAAAGGGAACACGCGATCTCTGACGGAGCCACAGTGAAGAACGGGGAATCTGTGTTTACACACAGCTCTCCCCGTTCTTCAGCTCTGGGGACCGATTGCGGGACTCCAGCGGCGATTGGGTCCGCGAGTCCTGTGGCAGCGGTCACGGAGCTTTGGACCGGGTTGTGGGTGCGCGCCGCGACCCATGGCTGGGCATTATACAATTACGTACAGGTACGTGATTGTGCCCAGCCGTGCCATTCTGCCGACGTATATGGGCGTTAGGCGGTCCTTAAGTGGTTAATGTGACCTATAAATTGTACAACTTAATTGGACAAAAAACTGAAATCTTTTAGGTGTATGGTGTTCTTTTGGTAATGTGCAGTGTTGTTTTTGCGCCAAACATATCTTTTGGAATTATAGCCAAAAAGTTTAACCTTGGTTTCATCAGACCAGAACACATTTTCCCACATGCTTTTGGGAGACTTCAGATGTGTTTTAGTAAAATTTAGCCGAGCTTGGGTGTTTTTCTTCGTAAGAAAAGGCTTCTGTCTTGCCACTCTACCCCATAGCCCAGACATATGAAGAATACGGGAGATTGTTGTCACATGTACCACACAGCCAGTACTTGCCAGATATTCCTGCAGCTCCTTTAATGTTGCTGTAGGCATCTTGGCAGCCTCCCTGACCACTTTTCCTCTCGTCTTTTCACCAATTTTGGGGTGACGTGCAGTTCTTGGTAATGTCACTGTTGTGCCATATTTTCTCCCCTTGATGATGACGGTCCCCTGTGTTCCATGGTATATCTAATGCCTTGAAAAAGTTTTTTGTACCCTTCTAACCTAACTGATACCTTTTTAACAATGAGATCCCTCTGATGCTTTGGAAGCTCTCTGCAGACCATGGCTTTTGTTGTAGGATGTGCCTAAGAAAATGTCAGGAAAGACCTACTAGAACAGCTGAACTTTATTTTGGGGTTAATCAGAGTCACTTTAAATGATGGCATGTGTGTACTGACTCCTATTTAACACGAGTTTGCATGTGATTATCTAGATCTGAACACATCTACATCCCCAGTTACACTTATGCAGCCACATTATTTAAATTTTTTATTTTTACTTCCCTCTCTAAAAGGTTTGCGTTTATTTTTTACTTGAGTTTTACAGTTTAGAGGTCACAATAAAGGTGGAAAAGGTTTTTTGATTTTTCTTTTGTCTGCTTTTTTTTACATCACAGAAAGCTGACATTTTAACAGGGGTGTGTAGACTTTTTATATCCACTGTATATCTATACGCAGTTGCTGGGGTAATTTTTGGGGTGTAGAAGTGGAAATTTGTTGTGATTGTGTACGAATAGCAATAAACCAATCGCCAGCGGGAACGTACATTTTCATGCATTGCGGTCTCCTGCTTTCATCCATTTCTCTCCAATTCGCTCACAGGGGTTTGAGGTACTCTGCACACTGCTCGCGTCTCTGCGTTAATCCGCTTCCGTTGACGTGTCAGCCAGGGCAATCCCCGGCTCCTGGTTGGGAGGGGGGCCCTAATCTCATTTGCTGCTGCAGATAATACAGCAGGAAGCCGCAGCAGCAGGATTCGCTTTGACCTCCTGGCCCGTGCGATCTCTTTCTAAGTAATTCACAGCATCATTATCTCCAAATTATGGCTTGTCACCTTCTAATATGATGGATACGCCGGGCCTCTCATGCCGTGCAAAGTGAGACTGACAGCTCGGCCGGCAACGGGTTAAGGGACGTCGTCAAAAATAAGCGGTGGCGTAAGAACCGCGCGGCACAAGGAAAAGATTTCACTCTGCGACGTGGCTGCTAAAGCTGTGCGCTTAAACTTACCAATAAACAGGAGCCATAAATCATATTGGTTATAATAAAATTGACTGGAATGGTGTCCCCCGAGCTGAAATGGTTCTCTGGACGGGGAGTGACTCCCGGCAAATGCATAAAACCAGCCTTCAGCTCGTTGACATCCTCCTTCAAAGACCATGAATAGTTTATTTCACTTCAGCCAACAAGAGGACCTGGACATAGTGTTACTGCACACCAGATACAATTTAAAATCAGACTTCTGTTTGGAGTATTTCTTTGCAAGCTGATTGGAAGGAGGAGAAAGTGCTGAGGTGGACATGGAAAAGGGTGATGTTCATTGGTTGTTCAAAACCAAGAAGATAGAGAGGTGGCTCCACGGTGTTCACATAAATTCAGGCTGTGGGAAGTGTGGTCATCTTGCCTTATGTTATGCAGCGATGAATGGTGATCTTATGGGCGATGACGGTATTACGGGTCTGTTGAATTAAAAGACTTTTCTCTGTTGAAATCAAATCTTAACTGATGATGGATCTCATCATACCCCATGATGAAATGAAAAACTGAAGTTGCTTTTGGTTGTCCTGCCTATTGCTGGTAATGGGCTCAGAGGAAGCATGCCTCCTGCTGACTCCCAGAGATCTTCATTTCAGAAAACAGAGTAATTGAGAATGAGCGCTAAGCAGGCTCCTCTCTCCTCTCTTCTCTTTCCCTTTTGTCTTCTCCTCTTTTCTCTCCCTTCCGTCTTTTCCTCTCCTCTATCCCTTCCGTCTTCTCCTCTCCCTCCTCTCCCTTCCGTCTTCTCCTCTCCCTTCCGTCTTCTCCTCTCCCTTCCGTCTTCTCCTCTCCCTTCCGTCTTCTCCTCTCCCCTCTCCCTTCCGTCTTCTCCTCTCCCCTCTCCCTTCCGTCTTCTCCTCTCCCCTCTCCCTTCCGTCTTCTCCTCTCCCCTCTCCCTTCCGTCTTCTCCTCTCCCCTCTCCCTTCCGTCTTCTCCTCTCCCCTCTCCCTTCCGTCTTCTCCTCTCCCCTCTCCCTTCCGTCTTCTCCTCTCCCCTCTCCCTTCCGTCTTCTCCTCTCCCTTCCGTCTTCTCCTCTCCCCTCTCCCTTCCGTTTTCTCCTCTCCCCTCTCCCTTCCGTCTTCTCCTCTCCCCTCTCCCTTCCGTCTTCTCCTCTCCCCTCTCCCTTCCGTCTTCTCCTCTCCCCTCTCCCTTCCGTCTTCTCCTCTCCCCTCTCCCTTCCGTCTTCTCCTCTCCCCTCTCCCTTCCGTCTTCTCCTCTCCCCTCTCCCTTCCGTCTTCTCCTCTCCCCTCTCCCTTCCGTCTTCTCCTCTCCCTTCCGTCTTCTCCTCTCCCCTCTCCCTTCCGTCTTCTCCTCTCCCCTCTCCCTTCCGTCTTCTCCTCTCCCCTCTCCCTTCCGTCTTCTCCTCTCCCCTCTCCCTTCCGTCTTCTCCTCTCCCCTCTCCCTTCCGTCTTCTCCTATACCCCTCTCCCTTCCGTCTTCTTCTCTCCTCCCCTCTCCCTTCCGTCTTCTTCTCTCCTCCCCTCTCCCTTCCGTCTTCTCCTCTCCTCCCCTCTCCCTTCCGTCGTCTTCTCTCCTCCCCTCTCCCTTCCGTCTTCTTCTCTCTCCTCCCCCCCCCTCTCTCTCTCTCTCTCTCTCTCTCTCTCTCTCTCTCTCTCTCTCCTTGTACCTCTCCCCTCTCTTCTAATTCTCCTCTTGCCTTCTCCCTTTTATTTTCCCCTCTCTCTTCTCCTTCTCTATGGTTCTATAAAGGTTTTTTTTGTTGTTGTTTTTTTTTTTAGGTTTAAATTGTAAATATCCAGGCAAACCACTCAATACTCCATTAAAATACAATGTTTTAGGATTTGCCCATCTTGTGATTTGCATGCCTTTACCACCCTGCACAGCCAGAGAGATGACTCTTCTTCCTGCTTCAGCGTCTCTAATTCCTGGACACCTTCCTGCTAACTGGCCAGCGGTGATGAAGCTGATTCATTGTCTGCAGACTGGAAATGGACTAATATAGGAATCAGAATCATGAAACAAGTGTTTTACTTGCCTGGTTTTGCAATTTAGCAAATGAATGCAAATCACAAGACTGGCTGAAGAGATTTACAAATCCTTTGGCTGGTAGAACAGTAACCATGTATTTAGTAGTTAGCCATTTCCCTAGGTTCTTGCTTGGAATGTTCCAGGTTTGAATTACCCGAGTGGTTGTAGGTCAGCCTCCTCTCATGCTCGGTGTCGGTAAATAACCGCTTTATACTTCTGGGCCGGACAAGGGAGATGCTGAAATGAACGTTGGGCTGCTGGGCAACCTCAGGCCGGTGTGCCTTCTGAAGATCCCGGGGTCCCAAATGAGACATGTCAGAGTACAAATTGAAAATGCCAGTTTCACTTAGGATGGTGTCGTACTTCTCACAGCTAAATCCCACTGTAGCCCTGTGCCCCCACTCCAAGCTAAGCTTACAATGGCAGCGCATAGATGAGTACAACGGCCTGCACCATGAGAGCCATCCTGAAAAACACGGGATCTTATTGCTCGGTCTTCATTTCCTACTGCAACGTGCCAAGCAACTCAAAGCAGCCAATCAACTGTTTTGTTGCACTGCCTGAAGGATTAAAGCTGAAATCTAATTGGCTGCTTCTCCCTGCCATTGCCAGTTTGATTTTTAGGGTGACAGGTACCCTTCATACTGATCCTTGCCAAATCCATGGAACAAGGATGCAGATTGGGAGACCAAACTTCACTGACTACATGCTTAGGCGGTGACTACTCAATGAAGAAGTAGAATGAATTCTCTGTAATTTCTTCAGATGTTGGCAAAAGTTTGACTGTATGTACTTCAAAAGCATATCTAAAGCCATTGCTTTTTATTTTCTAGTTTTTGAATGGAGTAGGGAAGGATTAGAATCCCTGTCAATTATTTATTGAAGTATTCATTGATGGAGATATTAGTAACTGTTATTAATCGGGTCATAAGCAGTACAGAGGGGATGATTCCAAGTCCTCCACCCCAGGAGTGTTGACTCTTTGCTCAAGTAAGGATTGGGTGTGGAAGAATGACGAGGCCAAAAGCAGAGCATATAAAGTCAAGATTTATATATATATTCGGGCTCCTATGTCCTAAAAAGGCAACGCGTTTCAGATTTTAGAGGATCCTCCATCAGGATTTGTTAAGTGATACTATTGGAGGGATTCTCAGAAGTAATTAGCATGATCGCTCTAGATGCAGGTTAGACCTTCATTACATCCTTCCAATATTATCAGTCCAGTACACATTTTAAAAAAACAGGTCGAAGCCTCGATGAAGGACCCTTGAACCTCCATCCAGGATACCAGTCGTGGGGCATGGGCGCCATTTTCTCAATGAATGTAAACAGTTCTCTAATTGGACTAGGTTGGGAATGATGTCACTGCACCAGCTCTCCATCTTATCCAATCAGAGAGCGCTTTGCATTCATTGAGAAAATACAAGGCATTCTCTGAATCGCTCCCAAACGGCCAACCTCTTGTGTTCACAATGCAGGTGGGCATCTGCTCGGTACAGGACTTGGAAGCTGGTGGAGATCACTGGAGTACCAATGTCTGTACAGAGATTTCAAGCTCCTAGAACAGTGATCGCAAAACTGCTGCCATTTGCTTGCCTTTATTTGGCCATTGGGGTACTGTTCCATCAACTGACGCCAAGAATGGGGTATAATTCCTTTCGCTCATACCAGCGATGGGGCATTATTCCTCCCACTGAATGGAGCACTATTCCTTCCATTGATGCCAACAATGGAGCACTGTTGCTTCCATTGACGCCAACGGTGGGGCACTGTTGCTTCCATTGACGCCAACGGTGGGGCACTGTTGCTTCCATTGACGCCAACGGTGGGGCACTGTTGCTTCCATTGACGCCAACGGTGGGGCACTGTTGCTTCCATTGACGCCAACGGTGGGGCACTGTTGCTTCCATTGACGCCAACGGTGGGGCACTGTTGCTTCCATTGACGCCAACGGTGGGGCACTGTTGCTTCCATTGACGCCAACGGTGGGGCACTGTTGCTTCCATTGACGCCAACGGTGGGGCACTGTTGCTTCCATTGACGCCAACGGTGGGGCACTGTTGCTTCCATTGACGCCAGCGGTGGGGCACTGTTGCTTCCATTGACGCCAACGGTGGGGCACTGTTGCTTCCATTGACGCCAACGGTGGGGCATTGTTTACTCCCACTGGTCCTAGTTTGGCCCCCCTAAAGTCTGAAGGACAGTAAACTGGCCCTTTGTTTAGAAAGTTTGGAGACCCCTGTTCTAAAGGATCCCACAGGAATGGGAGGATACATGGTTATATTGCTCCAAGCTGGGCCAGTGGAACTCTGTAAAAATATCTATACCTGGAATTCTTCTTAAATGGGGCACATGGCAGCAAAAATTAAAACCAACAGAAATTTTTATCCATATCCTACTCCTCCTACTCTAACACTTTTATATACTTTCTTTACCATGAGAAAGCTGCCAATATCCTCTGCAGGATCGGACTTCTGTGTCTCTCAACCACATAAGGTGGCAGGACAGCTCATGCAGGAGAAAATCAAGGAAATCTTTACATAATGCCTTTTTTATTATGAATATCTGAGTGCTGGAACATCAAGGAAATCTTAAAGCATTACTGGGTTATGTTGTGTCCCCATTTTACACAAAATAGTCCCTGACACCTGCTGGGTGACTATTGAAGTCATTACTTCCCCTCTCACCCTTTTATCTTCTATCTTCGTCTCCTTTGGATGTTTAATTTTCATTTGTAGCTGTCAGTCAGCATTTGAAGCCATTTCATTGCTGTAAATACAACAGGTCGTTTATCTCCGTGCTGTGACACTTTGGTTGAGATCGGAGTGGGGGGGAGGGGGGTCGTATTGTCTGTATGGCCCCAGAATGGCGTATTTTCCACGTTGACTCATCCAGCATAACGGGACTAATAATCAGAGCCCTTTTCAAGAGGTTTGTCATGAATAAGTGGTGCCGGGGTCAGAGGTCATTCATATCTCGCTGTATCTGGAGTGATGTCATACTATATAAAGCCCAGCAATTTATATTTGTCGGAGTGCGCACCATTTTAACTCCTACCTAGGAGGTCCGTATTAATCATATGTTCTCTAGAAAGATGGGATTAGCTTGAAAAAGGGACCTATAGATTGTTAGATAAAAACAAAGGGAAAGAGATCAGCTTAGCATAGATGATTGGTGTTGCGTATGGACTAATGGCCCTGGATTCCGTCTGCATCCAAGGGCAAATGTACGTACGCATGCCCGTACTTACCAAATGCCAGCATATAACCACTTCTATGGTCGCTTGTATGCAGCACCTATGGTTTCTGAGTTTGGAAATGCACCTGAATTTTACATGTTACAGCCCCAGGAACCTATGAGGCTGTATTGCTTTTCCATGTTTTAGTAATGATGATTATACGTGGCCGGGAGTTATATTCGCTCATTACATACGCAAATTCTGCTTCCTGCTCTATAGTTGTGCTTTGCAAATCCCGTATGTCACTGCATGTCTACCAGACAGGGTCTGTCTGATCTTCTGCAATCTGGTCGATGGGACATGGAAGAATTAACTTTTTTTGGTCCTCAATGCACACCACCATGTTGAATTAAAAGGATTAATGTTTCCACCAGAAGAAGCAGCCTGCAGGTATAGCCTGCATTTAGGTATAGAAGGGGGACGTTGACCGTCAATATAGGTGTAACATGAAATAGGTCCCAAAAATGGGCAGCACATTGGCTATAGTAAGTGGTTAGCACTTCCGCCTAGCAGCACCAGGGTCATCGGTTCTAATCCTAACCACGGGACTACCTGCCTGGAGTTTACATGTTCTCCGTGTGCAAGTTTCCTCCCACACTCAAACATTAATTGGCTTCTGTCTAAATTGGTATGTATGTGAGTTAGGGACCTTAGATTGTAAGCTTCTTGAGGGCAGGGACTGACGTGAATGTGAAATGTATACACTATATTGTCAAAAGTATTGACGCCTGCCTTTACACGCACATGACCTTTAATGGCATCCCACTCTTAGTCTGTAGGGTTCAATATTGAGTTGGCCCACCCTATGCAGCTATAACAGCTTCAACTTTTCTGGGAAGGCCGTCCACAAGGTTTAGGAGTGTGTCTATGGGAATGTTTCTTCTAGAAGTGCATTTGTGAAGTCAGGCACTGATGTTGAACAAGAAGGCCTGGCTCACAGTCTCCACTCTAATTCATCCCAAAGGTGTTCTATCGGGTTGAGGTGAGGCCAGTCAAGTTCCTCCACCCCAAACTCGCTCATCCATGTCTTTATGGGCCTTGCTTTGTGCACTGGTCCAAATCATTTGGTGGAGAGGGGATTATGGTGTGGGATTGTTTTTCAGGGGTCGGGATTGGCCCCTTAGTTCCAGTGAAGGAAACTCCTAAGGCGTCAGCATACCAAGACATTTTGGACAATTTCATGCACCCAACTTTGTGGGAACAGTTTGGGGATGACCCTTCCTGTTCCAACATGACTGCTCACCAGTGCACAAAGCAAGGTCTATAAAGACATGGACCTGATGGGGAAAAAAAATCCCTTAAAGAAATAAAAATAAATGATTTAAAGTTTTGTCTTTAGTTCTACTTTAAACAAACTTTCCAAAATATTTCTGGGGTAAATGTAAGTTTTATCCTATTTCTATGAATGTTTGGATTTTTTTTTCCTCTTACTTATTGCTTTGTGGTTGATTTTGTCTTGCAGTATAACTACGAAGGGAATGATGTCAGCGACCTGCCCGTCAACCTGTCTGTGGTCTGGAACGGCCATTTTGTCATTGACAATCCTCAGAACATACAAGGTGAGCAATGTTCGAGCTTAGGCATTCATCTTCATGTTTAGGAGGGTAAAAATATCAATCTCTGTTGCTCAAGGCTGGGACAGGGGGGTGGGCAGGAGGAGAAGCTTCCCAGGGTGCAGCCGTGCGGGGGGGGGGCTAACCCTCTAACTGCACGCAAGTTCCATATCAGTGGCCTGGCAACCAACAGACCATGGCTTCATGTCTGCTCTGCTGTCACACTGTTCTCCAACGTGCCCACTCTCCACCCTGTAGCGGAAAACGTACAAGGTGTGCGCAATTTCCTTCTATTTGCTAGAAAGAAGTCAATTGGCTATGCATTTGTGTAGTTCACACTTCATGCAAACCATGGGGGACCAAGAAGTCAGAGAATAGGCACAGGCCAGTACACTCATTTTACTGCATGTACTGTGTTATGAGCGGGGGAGGGGGGCGCCATTTCACATCCTTGCTCTGGGAGCTGGTCGAACCCGGTTGCTCACAGGCACCTCTGTATTTTTCCTATTGCCTCTCCTGGCAGCAGACTTTGGTCCCTGTGAGTAACACAGACAGGTCCTCTTTTAGACACTTTAATTCATGAGGTCCAACGTGGTAACCAAGCGTCGTCTCTGCCGTTTCCCCCTTCCGGCATTTTAAACTATTGGATTTTATCTTGCGTACCGCAGCCCAGTGTTTGTAATGCATTGCTAATTAGCACAGGCGTGTTATTAATTAATGTGCTCCGCACAAACAACTATTGACTGTCTGGTTTGTTGCGCAGCCCACCTTTACAAGTGCTCAGCCCTGCGGGAGAGCTGCGGATTGTGTCTGAAATCGGATCCGCGATTCGAGTGCGGCTGGTGCGTCAGCGAGAAGAAGTGCACCCTGCGCCAGAACTGCCCCATGTATGAGAACCCGTGGATGCATGTCAGCACGCCGCAGAGCCGGTGCACCGACCCCAAGATCACCAAGGTGAGGGACATGTGCTGGAAGGAGATATTGGGGGGCATCATGTGTCTGCTGTATTTTCATGTATATGTTATAGGTATTTATATAGCACCATCAATGTATAACACAGATATAAGGTGGCTCTGTTGTGCCGGATCACGTACTAGGTACGCGATCTAGCACTTCAGGGTAGGGGGCCGCACGCAATGCGTCGTCAGAGACCCGGTTGTGCTGTGATTAAACACAGCAGATGTCAATCAGCGAGTGCAGGCCAATGGATTACCGCCGGCACCCGCCGATCATCCAAAATTTACCCTATCCTGTCAGCGGGGAAGTTGTGGATTTTTTTCCCCCCTGCAAAACAGGGAATGTGTTGTGAACAAGCAAGATGCACTCTTGTGAAATGCGTCAACTGCATTCCCTGTAACTTGTCTGGCTTTGACAATGAAGAGGGGCGAGCACGACACTCCACACCAGGGAGAAAGCCTTGCATTACTGTGTGGAGTTACAGACAGAAGAACAGGAAGTGAGGATTTCTCAGAAGAATCAAGGACATTTAAAAGCAAAATGGAAGGATGAGGTAAGTGATGGAGGACTGCACTAAGGTAAATGAAGCTATCTAGGGAATAAAAATTGTACCTTTACAACCCCTTTAAGTAAAATGTTTTAGTCAACAAAATTAACACTGGTTCTCACCGGTCGTATGACATTGCATCAAAAATCGCATTGCAAAGTCGCTCTGTAAATTGAGTGACTTTGGGGGTCGCAATAGTGGAAACCTAGCATTAGGCCCCAGTCACATTATGTGATTTGGAATTGCAGGGAAAATCATGCCGATTCCAAATTGCGAAAAAAAGCATGATGAACATTTTGGGTTCCATTATTTCAAATTTTGGATTCTGCTGCAATTGTCGTGGCAAAATGCGTGATTAAAAATCTCACCAAGCGTGTCACCCAAAAAAAGACAGGAGCTTCTTCTGGACAACAAACGTAGATAGGGCGGCCCATTGAGGTGAATGGCGTCCCCTTTGTGCGACTTGCAAAATTGTGCAGCAAAAAATCACGAATGAGAATACTCGTTCCCACTATGAGATACTTGAGCCTCAGGAATAAAAAGCCACGTTAGTGATAGCATGAAAACCTGAATCCTACAGGACACGCCACCTTAAACGACAGGTCTCTTATGCAATGTTTAATAATTACAATAATATAAAAGTATACGTATAAAAGCCTTTTTCTTATGGATCCGGAGTACATCCATAGTCCCATATTTGCCCAGCGTTCCCGCAGTGCCCGTTACGGACTCCCATTTCATAGCTGCGGCTCTTCAGGGACCGCAAAGTGACTGATGCGTGTTATTTGATGTCGGTTATCTTTTGCTGAATTACACTTTTCTGTTTGTCCGCAGTCAGCGGGTCACGCTAAAACCAATTCCCCATGTGTATATAAAGCGGGATACGAATGGCCCCGGCGCTGCTCTTATTTACACTGGCCAGCTGCTGGTCGATAAAAACGTGTATTTGCGAACACATTTGTTGGTGTATCAGTGTCAGTAACACATTTCTTTGACCGGAGTGTCGGGGTTAAATATGACTTGGCTAATCACACCAAACAGAGTATCTGTTGTGAGCAACAGATATAAAAGCGTGTGTTCAACTGAAAAAGAAGAGAGGGCCACACTCTGACGTCGCTGCGCCTAAAACCTAATAAAGTGCAAGAAACGTCTTAAAGTAATTCTAGTCTTGCTGTGTTTTAGCTAACAAATAAAAATAACATTTTACTTGCCTGCTCTGTGCCTTGCTATTGCACAGAGCGCCCCCGATCCTACTTTTCTGGAGTCCCCTGCTGGCACTCTTGGCTCCTCTTCTTCTGTGTCTGCCACCTTAGCAAGCCACTTGCTATGGGAGCAGACATGTGGGCTCACTTCCGAACCGGGCTATGTGCGTCGCCAATGTCAGTCCAGGCAGTCTGGATCCGCCAGGTGCCTGGACCAACGCCTGGCACCATATTACCTACCTATTTTTTTTCTGCTCTGGTCACATGATCCTGCAGCTCCAGCTCTCCTGTGTCAGTGAGCAGCTGTTAGAGGGAAGAGGAGAGAACGCTGACTTTGACTGGGCCATGGGAACCTATGGGATTTAACAGCCTTCGTCAAGCTTTTACACGGGAGAGCCGGACCTGCTGAATCGCATGACCGGACTGGAGTAGACAAAAAATATAGGCAAATATACAGAAACTTCTTTATTTAGTTTTTTTAGCAGGATGGGAAGGAGGAGGGTGTTTTCTGACATGTATGCTACATTTGGTAGTATACTGCCTTTGATTGGTGCCATGAAAGGAAAATTAAGGTATTTGGCCAGCATATTGCCATGTTTACTGCCATAATTTGGCCCCAGAAAAGGAAAATCGTATCAAATACTTACCATAATTTTCCTTTTCTGGGGCCAATCCATGGCAACAAATAAGTGGTAGTATTCTTCCATGTTGGTGCCAGGAAAACAGAAAATGTTATCAAATTTTTACCATAATTTTCCAGGAATATGCTGTCATGTTTGTGCCAGAAAAGGGAAATTAAGTTAAGTATTTCGTTCATTTTTCTGGCAGCATATTCCTGAAAAGGAAAATTATGGTAAAAATTTGATAACATTTTCTGTTTTCCTGGCACCAACATGGAAGCCTACTACCATATATTTGCTGCCATGGATTGGCCACAGAAAAGGAAAATTATGGTAAGTATTTGATACAATTTTCCTTTTCTGGGGCCAATTCATGGCAGTAAACTTGGTAATATGCTGGCATGTTGGTTCCAGAAAAATGAACTAAATACTTACCTTAATTTTCCTTTCCTGACATTTATCTATGACGGTATACTACCACATGTAGTATACATGTCAACAAACACCCTCCTCCTTCCTACCCTGGTAAAAAAATCTGTATACTTGCCTATTTTAGTCCTACTCTACTCGTGTGATTCAGCAGCTCCGACTCTCCCGTGAAGTGTGGCAAATGTATGGTAGTATGCCATGGTGTTGTCAGGAATACAGAAAATTGTATCAAATTCTTACCATAATTTTCCTTTTCTGAGGCCAATCCATGGCAGCAAATATATGGTAGTAATGTTCCATGTTGGTGCCAGGACAACAGAAAATGTTATCAGATTTTTACCATAATTTTCCTTTCCAGGACTATGCTGCCATGTTGGTGCCAGAAAAGGGAAATTAAGGTAAGTATTTAGTTCATTTTTCTGGCACCAACATGGCAGCATATTCCTAAAAAGGAAAACTATGGTAACAATGTTATTACATTTTCTGTTTTCCTGGCACCAACATGGAAACCTACTACCATATATTTTCTGCCATGGATTGGCCCCAGAATAGGAAAATTATGGTAAGTATTTGATACAATTTTCCTTTTCTGGGGCCAGTTCATGGCAGTAAACATGGTAATATGCTGGCAGAAAAATGAACTAAATACTTACCTTAATTTTCCTTTTCTGGCATTTATCTATGGCAGTATACTACCACATGTAGTATACATGTCAACAAACGCCCTCCTCCTTTCTACCCTGCTAAAAAAATATGTATACTTGCCTATTTTTAGCCCTAATCTACTCGTGTGATTCAGCAGCTCCGACTCTCCCGTGTAAGTGTGGCAAATGTATGGTAGTATGCCATGGTGTTGTCAGGAATACAGAAAATTGTATCAAATTCTTACCATAATTTTCCTTTTCCGAGGCCAATCCATGGCAGCAAATATATGATAGTAATGTTCCATGTTGGTGCCAGGAAAACAGAAAATGTTATCAAATTGTTACCATAATTTTCCTTTTTACCATACATTTGCTGCCTTGGATTAGTACCAGGAAAGGAAATTACAGTATTTGATCCAATTTTCAGTTTTCAGGTACTTCATGGCCTAACTGAAAAATAATTACCCTTTGAAAGAATATATGACTGAATTAAAGATTGCGTTTTCTATATGTATGCAAGCCGGGACTTGCTTTTTAAGTCTCCTCTTGGTGTGCCGTGCGGCTTGATAAACTCCGTACTTTGTGATCTCACCCCGGTAATGGACACCTCTGGGAATTGTTGACCCAGGCAGCCTCCGCCGTCCGTAATATTTCTGAGGGAATGAATCAGACCAGTCCGAGATGAGACGGCCGGCAAACATCGTCAGCTTACGCCAAGCGAGGCGGAGATCAATGCGATCTTTCTCCCTGTGATCCTTTCGCCTCACCTCTCTGCTTGTGCATATCTGACAGCGCCGGGCATTTTTATTTTTCAGAAGAGATGTTTGTTGTTTTATTTAAAGGTTCCCCTGTGAAACCAATTAGAGGAGAAGAAGAGAGAGCGAGCAGAGCAGCGTATCAAGACATGTCTGTGCTACAGATGGAGGCTTAGGTGATAGGAGGAGGTAGACGCTGTGTGCTGCGCATCACACACTACACAAACTGGGGCCAACCATCTTAAGTGCTATAGAAGTCAAAAGTGGGGCGATTGCTTTCTTCTCTTCTATGGCAGGAAATTGCAGCCAGTTTCATGTCCACTTTGATATGGTATTTTCACCGTGCTCATGCAGCATACAATAAGCTGAGCCATTCGCTTAAAAGGCAGAAACCGCATTGGGGATAAGTTTACACACAAAACAAGGTCCATAAAGACGTGGTTGAGCGAGTTTGGGGTGAAGAAACTTGACTGATCTCGACCTGATAGAACACCTTTGGGATGAATTAGAGTGGAGACTGCGAGCCAGATCTTCTAGTCCAAAATCGGTGCCTGACCTCACAAATGCGCTTCTGGAAGAATGGTCAAACATTCCCATAGACACTCCTAAACCTTGTGGTCAGCAATCCCAGAAGAGTTGAAGCTGTTATAGCTGCAAAGGGCGGGCCAACTCAATATTGAACCCTACGGACTAAGACTGGGATGTCATTAACCCTCCTGGCGGTATCCCCGAGCGTGACTCGGGGTGGATTTTTTAGGCTGAGATCGGTAACCCCGAGTCACGCTCGGGGTAGCTATGCAGAGCCTGCAGCGTGCGCTGGCTTACCTTGTTCCTGGATCCAGCGAATGCCACCGCGCTGTGTGAGCGAGCGGGACCTCGTTCGATTCACACAGCGTCCTCCTGTGCCGCTGATCTCCGTTCCCTGCGACGTTACGACGCACGGGGGCGGAGAACGGCGCCAAATTCAAAAAGGTAAACAAACATTATACATACAGTATACTGTAATCTTATAGATTACAGTACTGTATGTAAAAAAAACACACCCCCCTTGTCCCTAGTGGTCTGCCCAATGCCCTACATGTACTTTTATATAATAAAAACTGTTCTTTCTCCCTGCAAACTGTAGATTGTCCATAGCAACCAAAAGTGTCCCTTTATGTCAAAAATGGTTTTAGAGCAGCTAGAAAACAGCGATAATAAATTATAATCACTTGCAGAATTGTGCGATAGCGATTTGTGGGGAAATTCGTCATAAAAATAAATAAATAATGACAGCGACGACAATTCTGCAACTGAGCAAATTTCAGTGATTTTGAGTTGATTACATTATTGAATAATTTTTATTAGAATTATATTATTATTTGTTATAATTATTTATAATTATTTATTATATTATAATTTATAATTTTGTTTTTAAAAAAATGGCATACCCAGGATGCCTATTGGACTCTGGTTTGGTCAGATTTAAGTGAGTTATTCCTAAGAATTACAGACCTACAGTATAAAACGCCAAATTTCCTTGCAAATAATGGTACCGCTTTCAGCATGTTTTTTCTGAAAGAATCATACCGCCAGGGAGGTCAAAGTTCATGCAAAGTCAGACGTCCCAATACTTTTGACTAAATAGATGGGGATGGATATATATATATGTGTGTATATATATATATATATATATATATATATATATATATATATATATATATATATATGAGAGATAGATATATATATATATATATATATATATATATATATGAGAGATAGATATATATATCTAGATATATTGATGTGTGTGTGTGTGTGTATATATATATAAACAAAAACGCTTTGTAATGCTACATATAGATTGAAAATCATAAAGACAACATCTCATTACCTGCTTCTGCTGCATGTTTGATAGATTTTTATATTATTTTGCTGCACATAATATTACACAGGAATTATTGCTACACATTTATTGACTACTACACTTCTCATATACTAAATCATAATAATAAAAAAAATAACTTCTGACAAACTACCAATGAATAAAATAAAATCAGTTTGATTAAAGTAAGATGTATGTACAACACTCTGCTGCTGACAAGATGTATTTACATGAAAATATAGTAATACACATGGACCTACATATAAAGTATATTAATAATTCATATGCAAAAAAAATTCCGCTAGTTTATACCTTAAAAAAAAAAGTCGTAAAAACCATATGCATCATTGACCGATTTATCCTGCTTATCCTCCTATTTATATTAATAATATCATTTGTATTATATCGATTTTTCTTATCCTGCATTAGTTCATAATACCAATATATCTTATATACAGTATGCCAATAGTTCATATACAATCATCTATTGTATACACTCTTAAATACAATAGAATTGAATAGGAAATAAATGCATGTAAACACATACAAAGTGGTGTCTAAATATAGTGAGGGGGGAAAAAAAGTACCGGCGTATAGCGCGCACCCCCGAATTTGAAGGAAGATTCCTGCAAAAAAAAATACTTAGTTTGGATGCCCCTCGTCGGTGACTTGCCCGTCGTCCATTGCGTCCTGCCCGTCGTCCATTGCGTCCTGCCCGTCGTCCAGCGCGTCCTTCTGCGGTCATCCCCACTCGATCCCCGCTTCCCGCGCTCTGTTCGAACCACTGCGCCGACATATACCGAGCGGAGTACACTCGTGTATAGTCAGGCGGGCTCGGCTCCTCTCGCGTAAACGACGTACAGGACGCAAACGACGTGACAGCGAGAGGAGCCGAGCCTGCCCGACTATACACGGGTGTACTGCGCACGGTATATGCCGGCGCAGTAGTTCAAACTCGGTGCGGGTATCAGCGTAAATCGCGCACCCACGATTTTGCCCTGAATTTCAGGGCAAAAAAGTGCGCGGTATACGCCGATAAATACGGTATTTGATCCCCTACTGATTTTGTACGTTTTCCCACTGACAAAGATATGCTCAGGTTTATTTCAATATCATTAGTGTTATATTGATAGTCTTATCCAATATTAGTTCATAATGGCAATAATCTATTTTGTAGGCTCTTAAATAAAATAGAATTAAATCGGTAATAAATATGTAGTTTGTAAATACTAGGGTTGCACCGATAGCACTTTTTTAGGCCAGAGTATAAGTAGCGATACTTTTTTCAAGTACTCGCCGATACCGATTATCGATACTTTTTTCAAGTACTCGCTGATTCTGATTTCCAATACTTTTTTTTTTTGTCATGTGACAGTGGCACAAATATGCAACACTGATGACACATGGACTGTGTCAGTCGTTTTTTATTTTCATTAAAAAAAATTGACAATTTTTTTATTTTTATTTTTTACAATTACATCTTTTTGTTATTTTTTTACAATGCTTTTTTTTTATAGGGGGAGAGTGGACGGTGTCAGTGTGTTTTTTAGAATTTTTTTTATTATTCTTACAATTTAACCTTTTAAATATTTATTTATTATAGTTCTTTATTTTTTTTTATCAGCCCTGCTGGGGGGCTTTGGTAAGATATCGGGGGTCTTGGCAGAGACAGAAAGGGACTGAGGACAGAGATTTCTCAGTCCCTTTCTCAGCAGCCTCAGTCAGGGGATGATCGGTACGGTGGTGGGGGCAGTTACAAGAAACAATCTCCCTGTATAGATTTCAATAAAGCAGCTGAAAGCTGCTGGGGGGGGGGTCGAGGAGTAGAAGAGGAGGCTGTTGGCTACTTTATTGAAATGTATTCAGGGAGATCGTTGCTTGTAACTGCCCCCACCGCTGTACCGCTCGCCCCTGACTGCCCAGGTATCGGAAAAAGCAACGGAGCATTTGCCTGAGTAAAAGTACTCAAGCAAATACTCGGGTTCTGTTACTAGTATCGGTATCACCCTAGTAAATACCATAGTAAATCGTACCTAAATACATGTATTTATTGAAACTATTAACTGTTTAAGTAAATAGATTTTATGCTTTAACTTATTCAATATATGTGACCAAGTGCTAGTGGCACCAATATATCAGGTAATAGTAATTTGTTAGTATCAGATTATAAGGGGTATGATATTTATAAAGAACTGTGCCCTATGTGGGAAGCTAAACTGGAATAGTTACATATGGGGGGGGGGGGAGACCATGTATTAGACTCCATTCACACATGTGCAACGTGTCATGCTACATTGCATGTCAAGTCATTCCCCATGTTTTCCAATGATAACCAATTTAACGTTGCAGCAACTTCAAAGTAGTTCATGTGCAACTTTTGTCTGACTTTCATGCAACTTGAGGACCATAGACTTCAATGTTAACCCTCAAAGTTGCATGAAAGGCCGCGTACACACGGTCGTTCCAAACCGATGAGAATGGTCCGACGGGCCTTTTCCATCGGTTCACCGCTGAAGTGGCCTGATGGTCTGATGTGCGTACACACCATCGTTCCAAAAACCGATCGGGTCAGAACGCGGTGACGTCAAACACACGACGTGCTGAATAAAACAAAGTTCAATGCTTTCAAGCATGCGTCGACTTGATTCTGAGCATGCGCGGGTTTTGAACCGATGCTTTCTTTACTAACCATTTGGACCGTTCGATTTTAAATCATGTTTTAAAATTTTGGACCGAAGGACAACAGACCGATGGGCTATACACACCATCAGTTTGGACCGATTAAACTGAACCTCGGTCCATTCTCATCGTTTTTTTCCGACCGTGTGTACGCGGCCTTAAGCCTCGTACACACAATTGGATTTTCCGACAACAAATGTGTGATGGCAGGGTTTTGTCGGATAATCCAACCGTTTTGTACGCTCCATCGGACAATTGTCGGATTTTCCGGCAACAAATGTTTTATAGCATGCTTTCAAATTTTCCGACAACAAATGTGTCTTGTCGGATTGTCCGATTCGTCTGTACACAAGTCCATCGGAAAAATAAATCCAAAGTACAAACGCATGCTCAGAGCAATGCCAACCATAACACAACACTAAAGAGCTGAAAGCCACGTAGTTTTGTGTCTGTTGGCTAAAAAAAGTTCTGCCGTCTGTATGCAGAACAAGTTCACAGCCAACTCCCTTCGGACAAAATTCCACGGATCTGTCCGATGGAAATTCGATTGTGTGTACGAGGCTTTACCCGAATGTTATACAATGCAGCTTGTGTCCAACAGTTGTCTATTATTATTGGTCAAAGCCAAAGTCGTATCCAAATTGCACCCATCCAAAGTTGCACCCCAAATTTGGTGCAACTTTGGAGTCGTACAAATGGAGCCTAAGTCGGTGAGGTTGGTTGATGAAAACTGTAACATAGTACAGAAAGGCGATTTGTAGGATATTGTAAATGGCAGATTTCAATGGGAGACAATTGTGAATGGATAGGAAGGCTGATGACATGGGGAGCCACATTCCCTGGAGATGGACTTTCTTCTTCTGCATGCATGATCTGGGTCAATGTCTTTGCAGCCAGGCATCTCGCATTTTTAGAAGGTTGGCAGCAATGGCCCCTACATTGCTCTCAGCACAGGCTTCCTGGCAAGAAAACTGGCCTGCAGCCAGCAAACAAATTTTGTGGCTCCCGTATTTTATTACCGCTCTAATTGTCATCGCGGTGACACAAGTAAAGTACATTGTGTGTAAAGTTGGCAGGTCTCCCTGAGAAAGTTTTAAGAAAATAAAAAAGTAAACCTAATTAAAGCTGTCCCCTCGTAAATTGCTCTTCCTCTTCCTGTCTCCGGGCGGCAAATCAGTAACGAGACCCATAATTCCCCAGAATGAGATTGTGCAGGCGGGCACCCAGGCTCATTCATCCCATTTAGTGCCCGCAGGTGTGTGACGAGCGATGGGCCCCGCTCCCGAGGCAAGCCAGCTCTGCTGTGAAATTTCCCGTAATTAGCTTGTTATTGGCGTTGGCGGGCCACCATCCCAATCGCTCATCAGTCATAATGCCGCTTTTGTCACCACACACCTGTCCGGCTTATTGAAAATAATCGTGCTAAATGGATCTCATCAGGCGGCGCAGTCTTGCCTTCTGTGGAGCGAGACGATCGAATGGGTGAGACGCAGACGCTCAGGGCTTTCTTGTGCAAAGTGCCCCTCAGAAGTTGATCATTTGCAATTAAGAAAAATAAATAAAAAATGTATCTGTTTGCAAAGTCTCTCCCATACACAGTGCAATGTAAAAGCACAAAATAGAACATGACATGTATTCTGCAGTCTGTCTGTAGCATTAACTCCGCAGTCTTCCCTTGTTCTGGGTCCCCCTTGTAACAGTTTTATGACCTGTTGATCCTCCCGGTGAGTCTGTTCCACTTCCGGTAACAAGCCAAGGTGTCCAGATAGACTACGCTTTAAATGTGCAACTATACCCTGCTCTCCAATCAGCCCTCAGAGCTCTCCTCTCTCAATGCACACACAAAGCAGGGCTTGGGGGTGAGTGCCCCAAAGCAAGCAGTTTGCTATGAGGGCACTCAACGGGGGGGAGGAGCCAGGAGCACCGACGGGGGAAACTAGAAGAGGAGGATCTGGGCCACTCTGTCCAAAACCATTACACAGAGCAGGTATTTATAACGTGTTTTTTTTATTATTCCTTTAGCATCACTTTAATACAGTCTATCCACAAGGGTGTGTGGTTGTTATAATGTATGTGGTTTTTAACCACTTACGGACCACCCGCCGCAGAAATACGTCAGCTGTTTGAAGAGGAATCCCATTGTTGTAGCAGCTAGCTACCATAACCCCGGTATCTTCTTCTTCAGCGGGCGGTCCGCTACAAGATAAGTCGTCTCTGCGGCGGATACGCAGCAAGATCACTTTTATCGGCGGCGGCAGAGGGGCTCCCCCCTCCCGCCAAACTCCGACGATTACCGGAGCCATCGGTAGCGGTGGAGGTGATCGGGTCTTCTCCCTTGCCATGTATGGAGACGAGTGAGGGGAAGATGGCCCCCCACCTGTCTCCATATTACTGCAGGGTGGAAACAACGTCAAAACGTCACTTCCGCCCATAGCTCTTAAAGGGACTATTTTTTTTTAACTTCGCCTATGGAGATTTTAATGGGTAAAAGTTTGTCGCCATTCCACGAGCAGGCGCAACTTTGAAGCGTGGCATGTTGGGCATCAATTTACTCGATGTAACATTATCTTTCACAATATAAAGAAAAATTGGGCTAACTTTACTGTTTTTTTTTTTTTTTTTTTTAAGACCGCTGAGCAAATACGGTGTGACAAAAAGTATTGCAACAACCGCCATTTTATTCTCTAGGGTGTTAGAAAAAAATATACATATAATGTTTGGGGGTTCTACGTAATTTTCTAGCAAAAACAGCTTTTAATTTGTAAACAACAAATCTCAGAGGTTCAGTCTTTAAAGCGGAGTTCCACCCAAAAGTGGAACTTCCGCTTAAACCACTCCTTGCCCCCTTACATGCCACATTCGGCATGTAATTCTTTTGGGGGGGCAGTGTGGGCTTCAGTTGGAGTGGGACTTCCTGTCCCACTTCCTTCTTCCGCCCAGGGACCGCTTAGGCAATACATCATATCGCCTACTGCGGCCCCTCCCTGTAGGTCGATCGCCTGGGACACTTGACAGTAGGGTGACCACATTTTTAAACTACCATTTAGGGACAACCCCCTTCCCAAAAATCAGCTTGTGCTGTAATGAATCACAGCACAGTGATTGGACACAAGGCGGGATTTATAAGAGGAGGGATTTATAAGAGGCGGGATTTATAAGAGGCGGGATTTATGATTTCTCCAATCACAAGCAGGGGGTGGGGATTGTGCTCCTCCAGGCATTCCCGGCCAGGACAAGTACAGTCAGTGAGTAAAGCGGTGATGTAGTGGCCTTTTTTGGGGGCATCAGATTGGCCCGGGGGGGGGGGGGGGGGGGGGGGGCTGTGTCAGTTTCATTCCGGGACACTGTATTGTCCTGGAATAAAGGTGCCCGGGACAGACCTGCAATATGCGGGACTGTCCCGGGCATTCCGGGACACGTGGTCACCCTACGTGACAGGTCCCAGGCGATCGTCTGACCACTCACAGAGCGCATCGCCGCTCGTGCATGCGCAGTGAGTGCCCGGGGGTGAAGCCGAAAGCTGTCACGGCCGGGTGCCCACACTAGGAATGAAGACGCCGGCCGGAGAGGAGCGGAGCTCCGGGCGGCTCGTCGCTGGACCTTGGAGCAGGTAAGTGTCTGTTTATTAAAAGCCAGCAGCTACACTTTTTGTAGCTGCTGACATTAAAAAAAGCCTGGAACTCCCCTGGTTAATGTATGTGAATTCATTTTTCATATTCTTTATATGTTTTGTTTGAGGTGTGACTCTTTAAAGTCCCATGGGCTAAATATGTTTTGTTGTGTGCCTACTACGTTGGGACTGACACTATCTCTACCCATTTCATATCAGCTTTTTGTATGTCTTTTTTTATATACAGAATTTTTTTCCCTATTTGAAATTCCCATCTCCGCCAGTAGCAGCGCTCACCGGCTGGTTGTGCTTACAGCCGGGCCGCCCTTTGTACATCCGCGTAGACAGTTATGAAGTTGTAATGCTCCCGCTGTGTGTGCTTTCTTACCGCAGGCTGTTATGTTTTGTACGTTAATGTAAGCAGGCAGGGGGCTCTTTGTAAATCCACACACATTCCTGTCGAGTTTGAACAGCAAAGCGAAACGCGGTCGTTAAGCCGGGGAACCCAAGTGAAAACTACCATTGCTTCAGAAGCCCTTAACCGGACCAGGCCCATGAATATTTCACTGACGCATTACCGTGTGATATGAACACGCCAAGAGGGAATCGCCGCGGAGTTTGGGCCAGGACTTTGATCGGCGATACACGCCGGTGTGCGGAGGCAGCAGAACTGCCTCTTTTTTTTTTTTTTAGGATCAATTTATTCTTATTGTCTTTGTTGGCATTTGCTGATCAGAAACTATTACTCCAGCCAATTTCTTATGTTTTTACTTGTTTCCACTTATCCGGGTCAAAATGACTCTTCTGTTTGCCATCTCATGAAAAATGTTTCAGAAGTTTTATGAAGCTGCTCTGGGCATTTTCTCTAAAATAATGCAGCAAAGTATTTTTCTGAAGTTTGCAAAGACTTTCCGTATGCTATAGCCAATGCGTCTTCCCACAGCTTCTACCATGCCTCTTGTTCCCACATAATGTGCAGCACTTTAAACAAGTGTTTTCATTAGCAATAAGTTAACGGAAGTACTTTTGTGAAGAAATACATTTTCAATTAATTTATAGGGTATGTCAGGACAAATAAAAAAAAAACGTCTGAAAATACTTCTCTGCAAAACAAGCATATGTGCCATGTTTTATTCATCTAACCCAGGGGTCTCAAACCGGCAGTCCTCTAGCTTTTGTGAAACTACAAGTCCCATTATGCCTCTGCCTGTGGGAGTCATGCTTGTAACTGTCAGCCTAGCAATGCCTCATGGGACTTGTAGTTTTCCAACAGCTGGAGGTCCGCCAGTTTGAGACCCCTCATCAAGCCTCTTGTCACTCAAGTAATGCATATAAAAGAGGGGTAGAGAAAGGAAGCGCCACCTAAGTGCAGTATTAAAGAGGTTCGTTTAATGACACATTGTACAAAACACACTTACAAGAAGGTAAGGAAAGAAGGCTCATCTGTAACATCCTGTAGTCCTCGTCCCAGATCCATGGGCTGTTTAGAAGTGAAGATAGCAGAATGTGTGGAGTCTTCAGGCTTGTCCTGTGGCCATCAGGATGAACCCTGTTCCAGCCTCACAGGTCACGTGATTACTTCCGAGGAACACTTCTGGGAGGAGGGTCAGACAGGGAGAACAAAGGCTGATTGGGCCATATGCATATAGGTGACGGCAAAGAAGAAAAGCTTGCACGCCGACGCTGCCCATCTGCGTCCAAGGGCACAAGAGCTTTCTGTACCAGGAGCTTGCACTCAAATTCGGAGACGGCTCTCAGTCCCAGCTAATGATTGGTACCCGGCAGGACCGGCTGCAGATCATATGATCACTGTGACAGCCAATCACGGTGGTCATATGATCGTCCGCTTCCTGCTTCAAATGGAAGTAAACCCTCCTATCGTTTTGCAATCTTGGCCTCCGTTTCATCTACAACTAGGATAGCTACATAGTAGGTAAGGTTGAAGAAAATAGTCCATCCAGTTCAACCTGTGTAGGTGTGTGCTTTTTTAAGGGCTTATTAGCCGAAACGCGTCAGCGTATATCCTGTACCCATGTATCTATGTAACCAATAAAGGACTTTATTCAAGAGCATTCGAGTTGCCAGCCCTTTTTGATTCAAGTATTGTATTTATGGGGCCTGGCTAGAGCACCAGATCACAGTTCGTGGACTTCTATATTGGCAGTGGAGCTTGTGTGGGTGTGTGTTCGTGTAGATCAGTGGTGTCCAAACTGCGGCCCTGGGGCCAAATAAGGTCCTTTGCCTGCCTTTATCCAGCCCTTGGGACACTACTCCTTTTACCTACTCCTGGGCCCATCCTTATACCAATACATCCTTTGTCAAAATATTGTACAGGCAGACAGATTAGGTAACATGAGAAATAGCTGCACCTCAGACGACATTTATACTATAATGAAGATTTTTGGGCTACTGTGTAAAAAGCACGATACCATAATAAGGTGGGATTCACCTGTAATAGGCACTTTACAATTGTTCATGTATTCTACCTATTTCTTCCAGCTCTTTCCTGAAACCGGCCCTAGGCAAGGAGGAACCCGGCTCACCATCATTGGCGAGAACCTCGGACTGAGGTTTGATGACATCCGGTTCGGTGTGAGGGTCGGGCAAGTCATGTGTGTCCCCCTAGAAAGTGAATACATCAGTGCAGAGCAGTAAGTATCACCTGGTGGGGGGGAAGATGTGTTTTATGGCAAGCCGGAAGAAATATTGCTTTCGAATTTGAGCCACTGTCCAACATCAATATCTGGCCTAATATGAGGTGCGTTTGTTTCTGTGATACAACATAGATCAGTGGTGATTATTTTTCATGGTACATGTACACAAGTACCTGTACATGCATGCGTCTACAAGAATGGTAGGGTAGCCTTGCTAAGATTGGGCTGGTCTGGGCCTCACAGTGGGGCAACATCAAATTGACCTCTGCTGGGAAAATATCCTTACATTCTACTCAACGCTATACCCTCCTATGCTTCATACTTGATATTCCCCCACCTTCTTTTTTTTTTTTTTTGTACATATGTACATTATCCCTACATACCTTTTCACCAAAGATTCCCCCATCCCTAGTCGCTATCCCCTTTTATGATTCTCTGTCTCTCTTGCTTTGAACTCACCCAACATTTCCCCGTATTCCTAAGCACTTGCCCCTTTTATGATTTTGGGTCTCTCCTTTGCTTTGAACCCACCCACCATTTCTCCCCATCCCTAAGCACTCGCCCCTTTTATGATTTAATATGTGCGTTAAACCACACCCACCCCAACTGACCATTTCTTCCCTACTCCATTATTCAGAGTGGCAACACTTTTCCAGACGATCCTTCATCTTCAGCATTGCCACGCTCACTGTCCAAGCTCCAGTGTTCCTCTGGGAGGAAGCCGTATTGTGCTCTGAGCCCGAGTCTTTCTTTTATACGTTTATACCTTATCCCTACCTACCTTTTCACCAAGGGTACCGCCCATCCTTCAACTCAATGTTTTATTTCTTTCCATGGCTTTGAAAACCCCCCCCACCCAACCAACATTTTCCCTCCTACCTATATTACATACTACTTTTCGTGATCTCCTCCCTTTCTTGTTTCTTGGACTACTGCCTATGCCCCCTTAAATTAAATTACCATGCATTCCCATCTAAACCTATCCCATTTGGAAAAATGAATACAAGCTTACATGAAAGTGGAACACACCACGTACCCTCAGCTCTCTGATACATTTGTCAATCGTAATACAACTGCACCGCAAGACAAAAACAGGGAGATTTACTAAAACTGGAGCACCTAGTGAAGCTGTGCATGGTAGCCAATCGGCTTCTAACTTCAAATTGTTAAATTAAGCTTTGACAATAAAGCCTGGAAGCTGATTGGTTTCTTTACAGAGCTGCACCAGATTTTGCACTCTCCAGTTTTAGAAAAATCCACCTAATGATCTTTTATTGCTTCTGTAAGCCTGTATGTGCATTACTTGATGTTTGTATACCTTTTGCTATGCTGCCATGGTTGTTTGTATCCAAATTCCCCAATAAAGGATTGTATAAGAAAGATCAGGCTACCAGCATGGTCCCAGTGAAGGATCTAGGAGAAAAACAAGGAGAGAGGCGCCTCTGGGTGCAATACTTTAAAACAATTTAATTTTTAAAAGCCACAAGTTAAAAACCACTCACATTTTGGTGGTCAAATAAAGGCATGTAGAAGCAATTCTCCAGAAGGAGAGGTAGGTGTCATCTGGTGGGTTTCTTCCTCGGGTCCCTGGTATGGCGCTGTGAAGTGGAGGGGATCAGTCCTTCTGCCGCTGATGGTATCCGGTGGTTTGCGGTGGACGGGGCGATCCTTAGCAGACACTGCATGCGCGGGTATAGCGATGGGAGATGACGTCACCAGGAAAGCGGTGCGTTTCCGAATGCTGGCAGCGAATGACAGGGCTGCCGCATTCCTTTATCAAGCTCTGAAGGATGAAGTGAAGGATCTAGGAGGTAAGGACATGGCCACTGTCGGCAGTGGCTTCTCTGAGCAATTATATGTTCACATGTATTGAAAAGCCATGCCTGTGCCATCAATGAATGCTTGGGACTCTGCAGGCCTGTCAGTGTAGTGACTCCTCAATGGGCGCCATTGGCATTGGAAGCAAGACGGTGCGGAGCTGTGAGCTGATGGGTTTTATATGCACTACGAAGGAGAAGACTTTGGAGGCACTTACGTTTAAACATGGCTGCAGTATTAACCTATATAGTAAAATAATAACTGGGGTCTATTTAAGGTGACGTGTTGCACTGTCTTCTTAGGATTGTGTGTGAGATTGGAGAGGCCAGGATAACCCAAGCTCGTGAGGCCACCGTGGAAGTCTGTATCAGAGATTGCTCCAAGGATTACATGACCGCTGCTCCAAAATCTTTCACCTTTGTGGTAAGTTACCAACCACGTATCAAATTCCTATAAATGTCCACTTTTCACCAGGCCGCTGATACTCATGTATTCAAAATTCTTTTGGTAGAGTCCTCATTTTAATCGTGTGACCCCTGCCCGCGGCCCGCTCTCTGGAGGTACCTGGATTACTATCGAGGGAACCAATCTGAATGCTGGCAGTGATGTGTCTGTGGAAATTGGAGGAAGACCCTGCACCTTTTCATGGTAAGGCCATGAGGGATTGGTCAGCCCTGGGTTATTACAGCCGATGGATTCCACTGCCTGGTGGGGCTTCCTGATCCAATGATAGCCATTCAAAGGGTCGTTTTCTAGCAACTGCAAAAAAAAAACATTCCATCTCAAACCACAACAGACTGGATCAAGGCAACCTACTGCCGTATCCATCAATCCATCTATGCCCTGTGTGTTTGGCCACCGTCACAGCTGAAAAGGCTATAAATTGCTTGTTTGGCACTATACTTGGTGGCTCAGTGGCTATCAGTTTGCTGGCTTTGGGTTCCTAGGTTCACTACCTTGCAAGGACAGTATTTACATGGGGTTTACATGTTGTGGCGGCGCATCGATCGAGTGATCCCTTTTATAGGGAGATTCGATCGATGATGTCAGTCCTACAGCCACACCCCCCTACACTAGTAAACACACACACAGTGAACACTAAATGTTACAGCGCCCCCTGTGTTTAACTCCCAAACTGCAACTGTCATTTTCACAATAAACAATGCAATTTAAATGCATTTTTTGCTGTGAAAATGACAATGGTCCCAAAAATGTGTCAAAATTGGCCGAAGTGTCCGCCATAATGTCGCAGTCACGAACAAAATCGCTGGTCGCCGCCATTAGTAGTAAAAAAAAATAAAAATGCAAAAACCTATCCCCTATTTTGTAAACGCTATAAATTTTGCTCAAACCAACCGATAAACAATTATTGCGATTTTTTTTTACCAAAAATAGGTAGAATAATACGTATCGGCCTAAACTGAGGGAAAATTTTTTTTTTATATATGTTTTTGGGGGATATTTATTACAGCAAAAAGTAAAAAATATTGCATTTTTTTCAAAATTGTCGCTCTATTTTTGTTTATAGCGCAAAAAATAAAAACCGCAGAGGTGATCAAATACCACCAAAAGAAAGCTCTATTTGTGGGGAAAAAAGGACGCCAATTTTGTTTGGGAGCCACGTCGCACGACCGCGCAATTGTCTGTTAAAGCGACACAGTCCCGAACTGTAAAAACCCCTTGGGTCTTTAGCCAGCATATTGGTCCGGGGCTTAAGTGGTTAATGTAACTGTTGGTATGTCCTCTGTAAAGTGCGGTGGAATATATCAGAGGTGCATAAATGTATAATAATAAAAGTATGTCACTGTCATGATGCATTAGAGTGTAAGCTCCTCTGGTACCAAGACTAAAGTGAATCTGTATTCTGTACAGCATTGGAGAATATGTCATATTTACGTATATAAATGTATAATTATATAAATGTATAATTATATATATATATATTATATATATATATATATTTCCGGGTGGCGTAACGTATCTCAGATACGGTACGCCGCCGTAAATTAGGGCGCAAGTTCCGTATTCAGAAAGGACTTGCGTCCTATGTTACGGCGGCGTAACGTATGTGTGTCGGCGTAAGCCCGCCTAATTCAAATGTGGATGATGTGGGCGTGTTTTTTTGTTTAAATGAATGGTGACCCCGCGTATTTGACGTTTTTTACGAACGGCGCATGAAAAAATCCCAGTGTGCATGCTCGAAATTACGCCGCAAATAGTCAATGCTTCAGACGTGAACGTAACTTACGTACAGCCCTATTCGCGAAACGACTTGCGCAAACAACGTAAAATTTCCAAAACTCGACGCGGAAACGACGTCCATACTTAAAGCGGGGGTTCACCCTATCGACGGGAAAAAAAAAAAAAAAAAATTCTTTTACCTTAAAATCAGGCATTGTAGCGCGAGCTACAGTATGCCTGTCCCGAATTTTTTACCCCCGTACTCACCTTGTAGTCGTCCATCGAAGATACCGGGGAATGGGCGTGCCTATGGAGACGGAGGATGATTGACGGCCGGCTCTGGCGCGTCACGCTTCTCCGGAAATAGCCGAAATAGGCTTGGTCTTCACGACGCGTGCGCATAGCCTGTGCGCAGGCGCCGTGAAGAGCCGAGACCTACTCCGGCTGTCTTCGGGGAGAGTGACGTGCCAGGGCCGGCCGTCAATCATCCTCCCTCTCCATAGGCACGCCCATTCCCCGCGGGAGCCGAAAATCTACGATGGACGACTACAAGGTGAGTACGGGGTTAAAAAAATCGGGACAGGCATACTGTAGCTCGCGCTACAATGCCTGTCTCGATGGTAAAATGTGTCGGGGGAGGGTGAACTACCGCTTTAACATTGGCTACGCCTCATATAGCAGGGGTAACTTTACGCCGGAAAAAGCCTAACGTAAACGGCGTAAAAAAATGCGCCGAACGTACTTTTCTGAATCGGCGTATTTACCTAATTAGCATATTCCTCGCGTAAATATATGGAAGCGCCACCTAGCGGCCAGCGTAAATATGCAGCCTAAGATACGACGGTGTAAGAAACTTACGCCGGTCGGATCTTAGGGAAATTTATGCGTAACTGATTCTATGAATCAGTCGCGTAGATACGACGCTGCACACTCAGAGATACGACGGCGTATCTCCTTTCTGAATCCGGGCCATAGTGTGTGACTGTGGTGGGGAATAAGAGTGTAAGCTCCTCTGGTACAGAGACTGGCTGTACAGAGAATAGTAAGTCTCATCCGTTTTTACACCAACAGAGCTTGCACTCTAATACAGTCACACTATCATTATACACTTCTATAGCTCTGACATATTCTGCTGTGCCATACAGAGAATACATCAATCTCTGCACCAGAGGAGCTTACACTCTAATGTCCCATCAGTGTCATACCTCTATATAGCTCTGACATATGCCGCAGTGCTGTTCATAGAATACTGAGCAAGTCACATCAGTCACTGCACCAGCAGAGCTTACACTCTAATACAGTCACACTATCAGCATACATTTATAGAGCTCTGACATATACCGCTGTACCATAGAGAGAATACTGAGACAGTCGCATCAGTCTCTGCACCTGCAGAGCTTACACTCTAATGTCTCATCGCAGTCACACACTAATACACATTTACATAGCTCTGACATATTGTGTAGTGCTGTACAGAGAATACTATGTAAATGTGTATTAGTGTGTGAATGTAATGAGACATTAGAGTGTAAGCTCCTCTGGTCTCAGTATTCTCTGTATGGCACAGCAGAATATATCAGAGCTATATAAATGTATGATGATAGTGTGGCGGTGTTAGAGTGTAAGCTCTGCAGGTGCAGTGACTGATGTGACTTGCTCAGTATTCGATGTATAATAGTGTGTAACACTGATGGGACATTAGAGTGTAAGCCAGGGCCGGACGGACCATTGGGACTCTCGGGCATTGCACAAAGGCCCCATGCCACTAGGGGGCCCCATCAGGGTTGCCAGACTCAATAAAACCAGGGACAGTATGTAAAAACCAGGGACAGTATGTTCTTTTTTTTTTTTTTTTTTTTATATGTCCAAAACCGACATGCTTTTGATGTGAAAATCCTGAGATTTTAGCTGCCCTGCCTCCTGGCGTGGTGGCCACCTGTAAGCCCGCGGGCCCCATGAGTTGTCACCCCTGGTGTAAGCTCCTCTGGTGCAGAGATTGATGTGACGGTCTCTGTATGGCACTGCAGATTATGTCAGAGCTCTATAAGTGTATAATAATAGTGTTACTGTGATGGGGTCAGTAGAGTGTAAGCTCCTGTGGTGCAGAAACTGATGTGACTGGTTTAGTTCTTTGTACAGCACTGTGGAATACATTGGCGCTGTCGCTAAATGCGTGATAAGAGGTATTAAATGAATGTTCAGATTTCATAAAATAACTAAAACGCGGTTGAACGCCGAAGTCAGGAACGGAGCAGTTATGCATCAAAGCTGTATTGCGTTTCTGTTCTTGTCCCAAGAGCTTACACTCGGGAGGTAAGATGCACCTGTTCCTACAACCTACGCGTTGGGCTCTTGAAGCCATTGAAAGAAGCAAAAGCCGCCGAGCCTCCATCAGTAAGACGTTCCGCCGTCAGACTTCTTTTGTCTGGCAGCCGTGGGTTTAAGTGTTTGCGTTGTGCCCACAGGCTGCTTCTCCCGTCTTCCTTTGCCTTCCATAGGATTTCAAGTGCATAATTTCTAGATTACGAATGATAATAGAGCAGGTCTTTAAATATTTTCCTGTGGTAATTGGTGGTTATCAGCGCTAATAGCTGCTGTTTGCAGGGTGAACATGTGATACAGACTGTTAGTTCAGCTTAGGCTTTTTATGCCGCCGATATTTTTTTTCCCCAAATGTTTCCCAGCCGCCTGCCAGAAAGCGGCGTCTGACACGGCGCAGAATGCGTTTCCGGGGCCAGCTTAGGCTGCCTTGTGAATAGAAGGATATTTAAAGGGGCTGCTGCTTTTTTTTTTATTTAGGATATAAAACTTTTTTTAAAGCCTTTTTAACCACTTAAAGCGGAGTTCCAACCACAATTAGCATTTTTTAAATGTATGTCCTTTCATCCTGCGTTTTTATAATATAAATCTGGTCACTTACTATTTTACAATCTGCCGCCACTCCGCATAGTTATTCAAAAAAGATAGTTTATAAAACTATGTCTACACCGTTGTCATTTTGCTTGTGGGCATTGTGAAGCCTACAAGCACTTACTTCCTGGAAGTCTTGGATGGGGAGTGATAATTGGACAGCGCACTGCATCCTGGGAAATTATGACACACATTTCCCAGGAGCATTAGAGGGAGATGATGTCAGAATCCTAGGTGGTTTCAAAGGCAGATTTCGTGGGACCGCATAGCAACAGGCATTTCCAGATGAGTAAAAAAAAAAAAAAAACGTTCTTTTTTAGTCGTAAGCTACAGTTTAAAGCAAAATAGTTTTTTTTTATGGAACCTCCACTTTAAGGACCGAGCCTCTTTCTGAGATTTGTTGTTTACAAGTTAAAAACAATTATTATTTTTTTTGCTAGAAAATTACTTATACATTTTTTTTTCTAGCGCCCTAGAGAATAAAACGGTGGTCGCTGCAATACTTTATCACACCGTATTTGCGCAGCGGTCTTACAAGTGCACTTTTAAGCACACTTTTTGGGGAAAAAATAAACTTTTTTGAATTAAAAAATAAGACAACAGTAAAGCTAGCCCAATTTTCTTTATATATTGTGAAAGATAATGTTACACCTAGTAAATTGATACCCAACATATCACACTTCAAAATTGTGCCCACTTGTGGCATGGCGTCAAACTTTTACCCTTAAAAATCTCCAAAGTCGACGTTTAAAACATTCTACAGGTTGCATGTTTTGATATGCAGAGGCGGTCTGGGGCTGGAATTATTGCTCTCATTTTACCGATCGCGGCGATACTTCACATGTGTGGTTTAAATACCATTTTCATATGCGGGCGCTGCTCACGTATGCATTCGCTTCTACACGCGAGCTTGGCGGGACGGGGACGCATTACATTTTTTTTTTTCTTATTTCTTTTATCTTTTATATTTTACACTGTTCTTAAAAAAAAAAAAAAAAGTTTCACTTTTATTCCTATTACAAGGAATGTAAACATCCCCTGTAATAGAAAAAAAGCATGACAGGTCCTCTTAAATATGGGATCTGGGGGTCAAAAAGATCGTGCATCTCATATTTACACTAAAATGCAATAAAAAAAAAAATTGTCATTTTAAAAAGAAAAAATAAGTGGTTAAATGTCCACCAAACAGCCAAATGCACAGCTGAAACACATATAGGAGACTTGTACCCCTTTTACTGTCAGAGCAGACAGCGGTGACTGATGGTCATCGGTTGTCTGCTCACAGAGCTCTGAGAACCAAGCGATCATCGGTGTTTGAGCGGTGTTTGATCGCTCGGTTCACAGTATTAAGACTTGAGGGGGACAGATGCAGCATCCACCTAGGTTAGTATGATTTAGAAAAAAATCCTAAACTTCTCTTTGAACACAGTATTTGTAGCAGGGTTGCCATAGCCAGTACATTTACTGACACTTTGTAAAAATCGTTTTTTTTTTTTTTTTTACAACTGCCAGTAAATATCAGGGGCTGATAATTTCATGCTGTGTTGACTTTTTAAGTGTAAATCAAACACATTGCGTTAAGGTATTGTCATTGTTTCCATATCATGTTTATACTGTTCAGTATACGGTTTAGTTTTCAATAGGAGTTTTGTCATTTCTCAACTTGCCAGTAAATTTTCCACGTTTTGTCAGTAAAAAAATGGGGGAGGTTGGTAACCCTGATTTGTAGCTGCAGACTTTTTAATAAAAGGACACTTACCTGTCCATGGATCCAGCGTGGTCCTGATCTGGGCATAGTAAGGTCCTACAGCCTTCTGGGAACTTTGACGTGTCCCAGAACGTTGGGAAGGGGAGAACGTCTGGTGGAACCACCTAGGCAATCACCGCTGAAGTGGGGAGCAGGTACCTGCCCAGGAGTAAGGAGCATGCATGGCTAAAGGGACCCCAAGAATGTGTTCTTTCATATAATGCTCTTAAAAGAAGATTCATGGAGGGTGCTGTGACATTTGCAGGAGCCCGCTGGCCCCTCTCGCCAAACTAGGGCCAAAGACAACAGACAGTCCGAGTGATAATTTGAACAAAATGATTTAACTGAAAACATGTAATTGTTCATCAAGGAGAGGAAGACGAGGGAAAGTCTTGCTTGTGGTTCAGCTTTAAAACACTGGTTTGTCAGACATTGCTTGGTGCGGGTGCCGGTGGGGAAGGGGTTGGTAAGTGAGGGGGTGGGGTTGGGGTTGGTAAGTAGGGGGTTGGTCTGACAAGAGAACCTGTCACTTTTGCCCTGAAAGGCTGCAGTAACAGATTATGTTAAATGGGAGAATAACCAATTATATATCATTTAACATTCCTTTGTCGGTCTTGAGTGCAGCGGGAGCCGTTCTGACCCTGGATGCTTTGTTTATCTGAGATGGAGAAAGTCACTGAGTCACTGAGCCCCAAAAAATGTTAAATAAAGCCATTCGTTTTTTTTTTTAATGTTTCTTTCTGTTTTCGTGTCTCTTCTAGGAGAACAGCCAAAGAAATTCGCTGTAAATCCCCGCAGGGACAGATTCCATCCAGCGCGGAAATTCAGATCCACATCAATCGCGCTGTGCTGCGCAACCCCGAGGTGAAGTACAATTACACGGAGGACCCCACAGTGCAGAAAATCGAACCAGAGTGGAGCATCACCAGGTAATCCACGCAGCTTATCACAATGGCTGCGGAGCTCTGTGATCTGTCTGGATGATGCAACTTTCAATCTAAATTCCGGGCAAAATACATGTATGGCGCTGATTAACCTGCAAAAAAGGATTTGTGTGTTTTTCCATCCAACCTACACAGCTCTGCCATACAGCACAGCCCTCTCTGGCAAAATAGGAGACATCATTTTTCTCTACTTGTCCCTCCCCCAGCCTGTGACTGGACAGTGAAAGGAGAAGCAGCACAGTGATGGGCTCATCTCACTGTCACTGCTCTCTCCTCCTATCAGCATGTTCTTGTTGGCACATGAATACTGCAGAGCAGCTGATTGTGTTGCTTCTTCCTTCCTCAGTCTGAGCTCTGTTGTACAGAACAGTGGTCTCCAAACTGCGGCCCGAGGGCTGAATCCGGTCCTTTGCTAGCCTTTATATGGCCCTTGGGCACTATTCCTCTCAATGATATGAGGGACTGTTCTTCACACTGACTACAACTGTTCCTCCCACTAATATCAATGATAGGTCACTATTCCTCCCACTGAGGCCAATGATGGGACACCATTCCTCCCACTGATAGCAATGATGGGACACCATTCCTCCCACTGATAGCAATGATGGGACACCATTCCTCCCACTGATAGCAATGATGGGACACCATTCCTCCCACTGATACCAATGATGGGACACCATTCCTCCCACTGATACCAATGATAGGTCACTATTCCTCCCACTGATACCAATGATAGGTCACTATTCCTCCCACTGATACCAATGATGGGACACCATTCCTCCCACTGATGGCAATGATGGGACACTATTCCCCCCACTGATGGCAATGATGGGACACTATTCCTCCCACTAATACCAATGAATGGGACACTATTCCTCCCACTGATACCAATGATGGGACACTATTCCTCCCACTGATACCAATGATGGGACACTATTCCTCCCACTGATGGCAATGATGGGACACCATTCCTCCTACTGATACCAATGACGGGACACCATTCCTCCTACTGATACCAATGATGGGACACTATTCCTCCCACTGATGGCAATGATGGGACACTATTCCTCCTACTGATACCAATGATGGGACACTATTCCTCCTACTGATAGCAATGATGGGACACCATTCCTCCTACTGATGGCAATGATGGGACACCATTCCTCCTACTGATGGCAATGATGGGACACCATTCCTCCTACTGATGGCAATGATGGGACACCATTCCTCCTACAGATAGCACTGATTGGACACTATTCCTCCTGCTTATAATATTTATGGGTCACTATTCCCCCCACTATACCAATGATAGGGCACTATTCCTCCCCCTATACCAATGATGAGGCACTACTCCTCCCACTATACCAATGATTGGACAATACTCCTCCCTCTATACCAATGATTGGACACTACTCCTTCCACTATACCAATGATTGGACACTACTCCTTCCACTATACCAATGATTGGACACTACTCCTCCCACTATACCAATGATTGGACACTACTCCTCCCACTATACCAATGATTGGACACTACTCCTCCCACTATACCAATGATTGGACACTACTCCTCCCACTATACCAATGATTGGACACTACTCCTCCCACTATACCAATGATTGGACACTACTCCTCCCACTATACCAATGATTGGACACTACTCCTCCCACTATACCAATGATTGGACACTACTCCTCCCACTATACCAATGATTGGACACCATTCCTCCCACTGATGGCAATGATGGGACACTATTCCCCCCACTGATGGCAATGATGGGACACTATTCCTCCCACTGATGGCAATGATGGGACACTATTCCTCCCACTAATACCAATGAATGGGACACTATTCCTCCCACTGATACCAATGATGGGACACTATTCCTCCTAATGATAGCAATGATGGGGACACCATTCCTCCCACTAATACCAATGATGGGACACTATTCCTCCCACTGATGGCAATGATGGGACACCATTCCTCCTACTGATACCAATGATGGGACACTATTCCTCCCACTGATGGCAATGATGGGACACTATTCCTCCTACTGATACCAATGATGGGACACTATTCCTCCTACTGATAGCAATGATGGGACACCATTCCTCCTACTGATGGCAATGCTGGGACACCATTCCTCCTACTGATGGCAATGATGGGACACCATTCCTCCTACTGATGGCAATGATGGGACACCATTCCTCCTACAGATAGCACTGATTGGACACTATTCCTCCTGCTTATAATATTTATGGGTCACTATTCCCCCCACTATACCAATGATAGGGCACTATTCCTCCCCCTATACCAATGATGAGGCACTACTCCTCCCACTATACCAATGATTGGACAATACTCCTCCCTCTATACCAATGATTGGACACTACTCCTTCCACTATACCAATGATTGGACACTACTCCTTCCACTATACCAATGATTGGACACTACTCCTCCCACTATACCAATGATTGGACACTACTCCTCCCACTATACCAATGATTGGACACTACTCCTCCCACTATACCAATGATTGGACACTACTCCTCCCACTATACCAATGATTGGACACTACTCCTCCCACTATACCAATGATTGGACACTACTCCTCCCACTATACCAATGATTGGACACTACTCCTCCCACTATACCAATGATTGGACACTACTCCTCCCACTATACCAATGATTGGACACTACTCCTTCCACTATACCAATGATTGGACACTACTCCTTCCACTATACCAATGATTGGACACTACTCCTTCCACTATACCAATGATTGGACACTACTCCTTCAACTATACCAATGATTGGACACTACTCTTCCCACTATACCAATGATTGGACACTACTCCTTCCACTATACCAATGATTGGACACTACTCCTTCCACTATACCAATGATTGGACACTACTCCTCCCACTATACCAATGATAATACACTATTCCTCCTATTTACCACCAAACCTGAGGCCATGTGCTATCTCACTGATGCTGGGCCCGAGACATTTTTTTCCCCCACTGGCCCCCCTAAAGTCTGAAGGACGGTAAACTGACCCTTTGGAAAGTTTGGAGACCCCTGGTACAAAAGATTACAAGAGCCTGATAACACTCCACATAAAAAATAAAAAAAAACCACACATGGTATGGCCTGTTCATGTTATGACATTGTAAGAACACATGTGTTACCAAGCTATTGCACAACACACAGCAACAAACATTGGCTGCATTGGTGCAGTGCGTTGGCATTCACTCTGGTACCCTGCCAAATGATGCATAACCAATTTTGGCATGGCATAGTTGTCGGCAGGGTTCGTTGGGTGTCATTCAGAATGAATTGCACCACAGTACAGCAACGCGTTTAATGTGCATTGCTGGTATGCAACCTTTAATGGTGTATTGCTAAATACAGAGCTACTCAAATTTTCTGTCTTTGATATCTTCCTGGAGTCCGGCTCTAAGCAGTGTTGTTCTTTTTGCAGTGGTGGGACTCCACTGATTGTGTCCGGTCTGAACCTGGCAACTATTAGGGAACCGAAGATCCGCGCAAAATATGGCGAGGTGGAACGTGAAAATGTGAGTGCTAACCGCAGACTAGTAGATATGTGTGTTGGGAGGTGTGACAGAGGTGAGCCGAGACATTAATCGCCTTGTGATTTCTTCATCTAGAACTGTACGGTTTATAATGACACTACCATGGTTTGTCTGGCCCCTTCCATCGAAAACCCCCTGAGAATTCCGCCGGAATTCGGAGACAAACCAGACGAGATCGGCTTCATCATGGACAACGTCCAGGCGCTGCTCATCGTGAATATGACCAGCTTCACGTACTACGCTGACCCTGTGTTTGAGCCCCTCAGTCCATCCGGGAACCTAGAGCTAAAGCCCAGCTCTCCTCTAATCATCAAGGTGAGTGAGGGGTCATGGTGCAACTACCAGCCTGTCTACACCCTTCTCCTTCAATCTCTTTTTGCAGCAGAGCATCTAAAACCAAGACTTGTTCTCTTCTTCTCAGGGTCGTAATATATTACCATCCGTACCTGGGAACTTCCGTCTCAACTATACAGTCTTGATTGGCGACACCCCATGCGCCCTAACCGTGTCTGAGACGCAGCTTCTGTGCGAATCGCCAAACCTTACAGGACAACACAAAGTCACGGTATGTATGATGTCCTCTACACAGCAATGTGGTGGCCAAGTAGATGTTGGATCACCTGCATAAAAAGCAGATATTTGGCGCTATTGACCAAGCTGCCTGCCATATAAGTTAAAGAAGGCTTGCTAAAAAAACGTATTTACATTAACCACTTGCCACCTGCCCACAGTACATTTAGTGCGAGCAAGAGCTGCAGGATAAGTGACTTTACCTATGCGTCGCTTAGCACATGCGCACTGTGGTACGATCCCCTGACCACACTGCTTGCTACCCAGCCATTCTGGGTGTCCGGGATATCATTTGTAATAGCTATGACCAATTCTAGTGTTCACATGTATGCAAAACAATCTTAAATGGCTTCCCTTCATGACTGCTTACTATTGTACTGATGTGATTGTCCCACAGCTATCACATGGTAACTGGGCCGACACAGCACCCTGTACCATGTGATTAGCTGTAGCCAATCACAGATCACAAAAGTAAGCAATCTGTCATGAATGAAGGCCATTAATAACAGTTAAAGGGGTTAAAGTGCAGTCCTCCTTCACTTACCTCATCCTTCCATTTTGCTTTTTAATGTCCTTATTTCTTCTGAGAAATCCTCACTTCCTGTTCTTCTGTCTGTAACTCCACACAGTAATGCGAGGCTTTCTCCCTGGTGTGGAGTGTCGTGCTCGCCCCCTCCCTTGGACTACAGTAGAGTCAGGACGCTCTCTACGTTGCAGATAGACAGGAGCTGTGTGTTAGTGGGCGTCCTGTCTCTCCTGTAGTCCAAGGGAGGGGGCGAGCACGACACTCCACACCAGGGAGAAAGCCTTGCATTACTGTGTGGAGTTAAGGGCACCAATAGCTCATGTACTGGCTGGGAACTTGCTCACTGTACACTTAGAGGTTGATTTACTAAAGGGGAAAAAAAATGTGCACTTTGCAGAGTGCAGTTCCACTCTGCAGGCGCAGTTGCCCCAGAGCACTTAGTAAATGAGCAGAAACTCTGCTGACTTCCATCATCCAATCATGTGCAAAGTGAAGCCTTACCTTATTTACTTAGCTGTTTGCAAAGTGCACAGTCCGCTTGCCTTTAGTAAATCAACCCTGTACAGACCTAATCATATCTTGACCTTGCCAGCTTTCTCAATTATTGTAGCAGGTGGGTGGAGCTGGGAACTCAGGTGTCATTATGAAGTCACAAAAGACATAAGTGTGGTTGGTTCAAAGTTCTGACATCTACTCAAACGAATCTATCCTTTTTAAGTGAGCTGACCTTTAAATGTTTAAACAGCTACTTGCCGTATATCAGAATTTATTTTTTATGTATGTGACCTTTTTTTTTTCTTATCTTTTAGATCAAAGCCGGAGGATTTGAATTCTCACCCGGTACTCTGCAGATCTATTCCGACAGCCTCCTGACCCTTCCGGCAATCATTGGCATCGGTGGAGGTGGTGGGCTCCTCTTGCTAATCATCATCATCGTGCTGATCGCCTACAAGCGCAAATCGAGGGATGCAGACCGCACCTTGAAGCGTTTGCAGCTGCAGATGGACAATCTGGAGTCGCGGGTGGCCCTGGAATGCAAAGAAGGTAAAAAAAAAAACCTCTGTGTGCAACCAAACCTGTATATATGGCACCGCTCCAGGCAAGCACATGAAGCGACCTTCTCCACTTCAGACTAACAACCACATAAACCACATTTTGCTGCATTTTGTTGCTGCTTTATTGAGGTCAGAATAGGTCAGGTAGCCGTTCTCTTCGATGTCAGATGTGACACCATCTACTGATGCTTTTTTGCCTGATAAGCTTAAAGTGATTATTTTATTTAGCTAACAAGCATGTTGTACTTACCTGCTCTGTGTAATGGTTTTTCACGGAGTGGCCCCGATCCTCCCCTTCTGGCGTCCCCCGCTGGCGCTCCTGGCTCCACCCCGCCAAGTGCCCCCATAACAAGCCGCTTGCTATGGGGGGCAATCATGCATGCTCGCTCCCGGGCCCACTCTGTGTGTCCATAAGACCTCTTAATTTTTCTCTTGGTGTCAGGAAAACTTGTCTGAAGTCATTCATGCAGATAGCAGAGGAGCGAGGCAGCAGACAGAAGTGACACTTAGTGCTCTGGATTGAGACAAGTACACACTAGAGTAGGGGGGTCTCCAAACTTTCTAAACAAATGGTCAGTTTACTTTCCTCCAGACTAGAGGGGAGCCCCAATGTAGTCATTGGGAATAGAAATTATCCTGGCGTCAGTAGGAGTAAACTGTGCATCTTTGGTATTAAGGGGAGGAATAGTTCCCCACCGTTAGAGTCAGTGGGGGGAATAGTTCCCCATCCTTGGTGTCAGTGGGAGAAAAAGTTCCCCATCCTTGGTGTCAGTGGGGAGAGTAGTTTCCCCCCCATAGTTGGTGTCAGTGGGGGGAATAGTGGCCCATCAGTAGGGGGAATAGTGGCCCATCAGTAGGGGGAATAGTGGCCCATCAGTGGGAGGAATAGTGGCCCATCAGTGGGAGGAATAGTGGCCCATCAGTGGGAGGAATAGTGGCCCATCAGTGGGAGGAATAGTGGCCCATCAGTGGGAGGAATAGTGGCCCATCAGTGGGAGGAATAGTGGCCCATCAGTGGGAGGAATAGTGGCCCATCAGTGGGAGGAATAGTGGCCCATCATTGGTGTCAGTGGGAGGAATAGTGGCCCATCATTGGTGTCAGTGGGAGGAATAGTGGCCCATTATTGGTGTCAGTGGGAGGAATAGTGGCCCATTATTGGTGTCAGTGGGAGGAATAGTGGCCCATTATTGGTGTCAGTGGGAGAAATAGTGTCCCATCATTGGTGTCAGTAAGAGCAAAGCGGTAGTAAACCGCAGTTGTTGAAAAAATTCCCTGCAAGGCAATGTCATAATGTGCTAGTATGCATTGTGCTGTCACCACTTCGTTGGCCAACATCTTCCCCCAGTCTTCCTTCCTGTTTACGGCACGGGCTTGGATGGTCCGGCACTGTATGCTGAACCTTCAGAGCACATGCGTCGGTAACTTCACCGGTTGCATACACAGTGAGATGCAGTGGGATTAATAGTGCCCCATCGTTGGTGTCAGTGGGATTAATAGTGCCCCATCGTTGGTGTCAGTGGGATTAATAGTGCCCCATCGTTGGTGTCAGTGGGAAGAATAGTGATCGTTGGTGTCAGTGAGAAGAATAGTGATCGTTGGTGTCAGTGAGAAGAATAGTGATCGTTGGTGTCAGTGGGAAGAATAGTGATCGTTGGTGTCAGTGAGAAGAATAGTGATCGTTGGTGTCAGTGAGAAGAATAGTGATCGTTGGTGTCAGTGGGAAGAATAGTGATCGTTGGTGTCAGTGAGAAGAATAGTGATCGTTGGTGTCAGTGAGAAGAATAGTGATCTTTGGTGTCAGTGGGAAGAATAGTGATCGTTGGTGTCAGTGGGAAGAATAGTGATCGTTGGTGTCAGTGGGAAGAATAGTGATCGTTGGTGTCAGTGGGAAGAATGGTGATCGTTGGTGTCGGTGGGAAGAATAGTGATCGTTGGTGTCAGTAGGAAGAATAGTGATCGTTGGTGTCAGTGGGAAGAATAGTGATCGTTGGTGTCAGTGGGAAGAATGGTGATCGTTGGTGTCAGTGGGAAGAATAGTGATCGTTGGTGTCAGTAGGAAGAATAGTGATCGTTGGTGTCAGTGGGAAGAATAGTGATCGTTGGTGTCAGTAGGAAGAATAGTGATCGTTGGTGTCAGTGGGAAGAATAGTGATCGTTGGTGTCAGTGGGAAGAATAGTGATCGTTGGTGTCAGTGGGAAGAATAGTGATCGTTGGTGTCGGTGGGAAGAATGGTGATCGTTGGTGTCGGTGGGAAGAATGGTGATCGTTGGTGTCGGTGGGAAGAATGGTGATCGTTGGTGTCGGTGGGAAGAATAGTGATCGTTGGTGTCGGTGGGAAGAATGGTGATCGTTGGTGTCGGTGGGAAGAATGGTGATCGTTGGTGTCGGTGGGAAGAATAGTGATCGTTGGTGTCAGTGGGAAGAATAGTGATCGTTGGTGTCAGTGGGAAGAATGGTGATCGTTGGTGTCGGTGGGAAGAATAGTGATCGTTGGTGTCGGTGGGAAGAATAGTGATCGTTGGTGTCGGTGGGAAGAATGGTGATCGTTGGTGTCAGTGGGAAGAATAGTGATCGTTGGTGTCAGTGGGAAGAATAGTGATCGTTGGTGTCAGTGGGAAGAATAGTGATCGTTGGTGTCAGTGGGAAGAATAGTGATCGTTGGTGTCAGTGGGAAGAATAGTGAACGTTGGTGTCAGTGGGAAGAATAGTGAACGTTGGTGTCAGGGGGAAGAATAGTGATCGTTGGTGTCAGTGGGAAGAATAGTGATCGTTGGTGTCGGTAGGAAGAATGGTGATCGTTGGTGTCGGTGGGA
Source organism: Rana temporaria (assembly GCF_905171775.1). Taxonomy (NCBI): domain Eukaryota; kingdom Metazoa; phylum Chordata; class Amphibia; order Anura; family Ranidae; genus Rana; species Rana temporaria. The sequence continues at coordinate 17,547,679 of NC_053495.1, forward strand.
AGAATGGTGATCGTTGGTGTCGGTGGGAAGAATGGTGATCGTTGGTGTCGGTGGGAAGAATGGTGATCGTTGGTGTCGGTGGGAAGAATGGTGATCGTTGGTGGCAGTGGGAAGAATAGTGATCGTTGGTGGCAGTGGGAAGAATAGTGATCGTTGGTGTCAGTGGGAAGAATAGTGATCGTTGGTGTCAGTGGGAAGAATAGTGATCGTTGGTGTCAGTGGGAAGAATAGTGATCGTTGGTGTCAGTGGGAAGAATAGTGATCGTTGGTGTCAGTGGGAAGAATAGTGATCGTTGGTGGCAGTGGGAAGAATAGTGATCGTTGGTGTCAGTGGGAAGAATAGTGATCGTTGGTGTCAGTGGGAAGAATAGTGATCGTTGGTGTCAGTGGGAAGAATAGTGATCGTTGGTGTCAGTGGAAAGAATAGTGATCGTTGGTGTCAGTGGGAAGAGTAGTGATCGTTGGTGTCAGTGGGAAGAGTAGTGATCGTTGGTGTCAGTGGGAAGAATAGTGATCGTTGGTGTCATTGGGAAGAATAGTGATCGTTGGTGTCATTGGGAAGAATAGTGATCGTTGGTGTCAGTGGGAAGAATAGTGATCGTTGGTGTCAGTGGGAAGAATAGTGATCGTTGGTGTCAGCGGGAAGAATAGTGATCGTTGGTGTCAGCGGGAAGAATGGTGCCTCATTGTTGGTGTCGGTAGCAGAAATATTGCCCATGTTGGTGTCAGTGGGAAGAATAGTGATCGTTGGTGTCAGTGGGAAGAATAGTGATCGTTGGTGTCAGTGGGAAGAATGGTGATCGTTGGTGGCAGTGGGAAGAATGGTGCCTCATTGTTGGTGTCAGTAGCAGGAATAGTGCCTCATTGTTGGTGTCAGTAGCAGGAATAGTGCCTCGTTGTTGGTGTCGGTAGCAGGAATAGTGCCTCGTTGTTGTCGGTAGCAGAAATATTGCCCCATGTTGGTGTCAGTGGGGAGGAATGGTGTCTTGTATCAGTGGAAAGAAAAGTGCCCCAACGGTCGGATAAAGGCAAGCATAGGGCCACATCTGGCCCCTGGACCCGCTGTTTGATGACTCCTGCAATAGAGGGATAGGCTTTTTTCCTATTTATTGTCCTGAGTTTTTCAGCCACTTTAACATGATGAAGCCCATTGGGTGAAACACGTCAGTTGGTGGAATCACATCTGACGGGGAGAGAATGTCTGTCTGACCCAATCTAACCTCGATAAAGTTGTTGGTTCTTCAAAAATGATATCTGGGTGCGACTTTTTGCGTTCATATTCTACGTGCAGCAGACAAGATAAACCGTATTCCAGGCTGGAAGTTCCTTCCGCACATCATGGTCTTTCAAGCCTTTGGGGCAGATGTTCCAGCTTGTCTACACGTGCCAGCTTTCATCTCACACAATATGGCCGTGTAGATTTTTTTTGATGTGCGAATCTCGCTCTGAAGTCCGTTGCCACGTTTTTTTTTTTTTTTTTTCCTCTTTTTATGTTCCGTCTCACCCGCACTTGTGTAGCAGATTGTACTTTGTCATCTCGATCTGCTTTCTATGGTTGTAGCTCAGCTTCTTAATTTGGTACATCTGGCATCAAAGTGGGTTCCTCTGGGATTGGGTTCAGGATACAATGTACTAATAGGCAGTATTTAAACGATGGCTTCCTTCCATTTATAACTCCAGTCCTCTGAGGTGGACCAAATCAAGCAGAATTTTTTTTTTTTTTTTAGCCAGGGAAAGGGAGAAGTCGAGGCAGAGAAACGCGGGGCGTCTCATTACTCAGAGGAAATGTGGGCGAGAAACTAGGACAGGGGAGCCTGTGAAGTCTCTTGCAGCGAGAGCCTAATTGCCCATTATTTGTCTAACCATAACGGAAGGGTCGTAACCCTGCCAACTGCCGGGGGCCCGGGAGGTGGGGAAGAAAAGCTGGCACCGAAAAGGAGATTAAACAAAAAATCCCCCAATATATAGAAATAAATATATATGTGGCTCCTCCAGAAAGAGAAAAAAAAAGCTATAGATGGCGGGAGCGACAAGGGAGCCGCTGGGAAGATGATCTGTAATATTCTACAGCTGCCAGATAAAAGGATGGGCTTTTAATTAAGTGGCGTGATATCTGTACCCGTTCTGCGCGTTTCAGCTCTTCCATGTACAGATAAGAGATCGCCGCTCGCCTGGTGACCACATTCTGCTGCCCCCCTCCCCCTTCCCCTCCTGCAGCTGACAGCTCGAAAAGTTCCTCTTACCAAGTCCACACAAATGTAATTGAATTTCTCTCTTAGATCTATGGCTCAGGAGCCGGGAGCTGACACTTTTACCTTTACTGAACAGAAACGAGCAACGCGGCTAGGACTACAAGACCCAGCATGCTTTGCAGGGCAGAGAGGTGGCTTGGCTGGTTAGGTTGCAAGATGTCGTCTTAGCCCCCTTTCACACTTGTACGACTTCAAAGTCGCGCGATTTTTCCGCGATTCCGCGGCTGCGATTTTGCCGCGATTCGCGGCCGCGATTTCAATGAATGCCTGTGTAAGTGGCATCAAAATCGGACCAAAGTAGTGCAAGGACTACTCTGAAGTAGGCACAACTTAAAGTCGTGCCAGTATGAATGGTAGTCATTGAAAATAATGGAGAATGACTTGTCATACGATTTTACAGTCCAAAATCGTGAGACAAGTCGTATAAGTGTGAAAGGGGACTAAACATCGGCAGTAAGCAGAGCTCTAGGCAAACCGACATTTTGGACAATTTCATGCTCCCAACTTTGTGGGAACAGTTTGGGGACGGCCCCTCCATGTTCCAACATGACTGCCCACCAGTGCACAAAGCAAGGTCCATAAAGACATGGATGAGCAAGTTTGGGGTGGAGGTACTTGACTGGCCTGCACAGAGTTCTGACCTCAACCTGATAGTACACCTTTGGGATGATTTAGAGTGGAGACTGCGAGCCAGGCCTTCTCATCCAACATCAGTGCCTGAGCTTGCACATGCTCTTCTGGAAGAATGGTCAAACATTCCCATAGACACACTCCCAACACACTCCTAAACCTTGTGGACGGCCTTCCCAGAAGAGTTGAAGCTGTTATAGCTGCAAAGGGTGGGCTAACTCAATACTGAATCCTACAGACTAAGACTGGGATGCCATTAAAGTTCATGTGCGTGTAAAGGCAGACGTCCCAATACTTTTGACAATAGTGTGTGTATTATACACAGTATCTAAGGAGTGCATATCCATATAGAGGGTTTGCGCGTTCTGGGGCCGGGGTTTGCGCGTTCTGGGGCCGGGGTTTGCGCGTTCTGGGGCCGGGGTTTGCGCGTTCTGGGGCCGGGGTTTGCGCGTTCTGGGGCCGGGGTTTGCGCGTTCTGGGGCCGGGGTTTGCGCGTTCTGGGGCCGGGGTTTGCGCGTTCTGGGGCCGGGGTTTGCGCGTTCTGGGGCCGGGGTTTGCGCGTTCTGGGGCCGGGGTTTGCGCGTTCTGGGGCCGGGGTTTGCGCGTTCTGGGGCCGGGGTTTGCGCGTTCTGGGGCCGGGGTTTGCGCGTTCTGGGGCCGGGGTTTGCGCGTTCTGGGGCCGGGGTTTGCGCGTTCTGGGGCCGGGGTTTGCGCGTTCTGGGGCCGGGGTTTGCGCGTTCTGGGGCCGGGGTTTGCGCGTTCTGGGGCCGGGGTTTGCGCGTTCTGGGGCCGGGGTTTGCGCGTTCTGGGGCCGGGGTTTGCGCGTTCTGGGGCCGGGGTTTGCGCGTTCTGGGGCCGGGGTTTGCGCGTTCTGGGGTCGGGGTTTGCGCGTTCTGGGGCCGGGGTTTGCGCGTTCTGGGGCCGGGGTTTGCGCGTTCTGGGGCCGGGGTTTGCGCGTTCTGGGGCCGGGGTTTGCGCGTTCTGGGGCCGGGGTTTGCGCGTTCTGGGGCCGGGGTTTGCGCGTTCTGGGGCCGGGGTTTGCGCGTTCTGGGGCCGGGGTTTGCGCGTTCTGGGGCCGGGGTTTGCGCGTTCTGGGGCCGGGGTTTGCGCGTTCTGGGGCCGGGGTTTGCGCGTTCTGGGGCCGGGGTTTGCGCGTTCCGGGGCAGGGGTTTGCGTGTTCCAGGCAAGGGGTCCGTGTACTGTGCAGGGGGCTGTGGAAAGTTATTTTCCGGAAGCTTCCCTCTTAAAGTTGGGGTGCGTATTATACGCCGATAAATACGGTAATTGTGCCAAATACCTTCGTTATATCGCTTCTGTGATCTGCCGGAGAAACACACACATTGTACATTATGCACTTCTGTAATAGAGTGGGTTATAGGATTTTACAAGCATTTTAAACTAGGGCTTATTTTCAGGGTAGGGCTTATATTGCAGCTCTTCTGGAAAATAGCGCTAGGTCTTATTTTCGGGGAAACACAGTAGTCAGATTGCTGGCCTCTAGTGAAATTAGGCAGTAGCTTGATCTTGGACATGCCTCCCTATCCTGCTGAATAGATGGTCATCACCCGACTTTCCTCCTGTTGACATGGTCCCTGTGTTAGACTGACAGCAATGCACAGAGCATAGAGGCTTGATTGAAGCAGTGTGTTGACCCTTCCTCTTCATATTGGGGAATAAAAACACGACTGGGTTAAATAGAATTTTTTTAATGCCAGCCAGGATTTCACCTTTTTTAATATAGCTAAATTTTCATCATAAAAGTTCTGCGTCTGTGCGTGTTCTCCTTTGGGGAAAGGGCTCTGTTTCAGCCGCTGAGCTGTAAAATAAGCGTTCTCCCGTACGTAAGCAGTGTCCTTTAAAAACGTACGCATTACATCTCGCAAATTAGAAGCCACTGAAGTGCGGACGGCCGTACACAGGTGTAATAAAGTAGCAAATTTACGAGGAATACTTAAGGTTAATCGGTGCTAAAAATATATTTAATCAATCGGCTTTTGTCCTTACTTGAACCAGATGCTTTTACGGCAACTGCAGGGTTGTGGCGCGCGTAGAGCGAACCCGCAGCACAGCGCGTGTGTAAGTGAGACCGCTAATCGGAGTTCTGATCTGTAGAAGACTTTACAGACGAAAATCACTATTCAAAAGGAAGACGCGGCCCCCTGCTGCCCGGCCGCCAATGGCAAATTCTCAGGATTAAGTTATTAGAGCAGGAGCGCTACTTCGCTCCCTCCTGTCGGTGGTTGTAGAGTATAGAGGTATTGAGAAACACTGTTTCTTTTTACAAAAGTGCAGCGCAGTAGATTGGAATCTTCAGAGAGGCAAACCAGAGTTGTATATTCGTATTATGCTCTCGTTACAGCATGGGAAAAGTTTATTTAACGAATGATTCAACTATTCTACAGATAACCTTATTTCTTAAGGTGAGCTGTTTGTGCTGTGATTTACTTGTATTCTCTCCCTGATAGAATATAAATGTCTGTAAGGACCCTGTGGAGGATAACCTGTGTCCTGCTTGAGTTCAGGACTCATAACTACCTGTGAGGCCGTGTACACACGATCAGTCTAAACCGATGAAAACGGACTGAAGGACCGCTTCATTGGTCCAAACCGACCGTGTGTGGGCCCCATCGGTCAGTTAATCCTTCAGTCCAAAAAAATTAGAATTTGCTTTAAAATTTAACCGATGGACGCCTAACCGATAGGTCAAAACCGATGGTTAGTATGCAAAAGCATTGGTTAAAAACCCACGCATGCTCATAATCAAGTCGACGCATGCTCGGAAGCATTGAAATTCATTTCTCTCAGCACGTCGTTGTGTTTTACGTCACCGCGTTGGACTCGATCGGTTTTTAAACTGATGGTGTGTAGGCACATCAGACCATCATCAGTTCACCGATGAAACGGTCCTTCAGTCCGTTCTCATCGGATGGACTGATCGTGTGTACAGGGCTTTAGCCGTCATTCCTGTTGTTATTTAGTTGTATTCTCTCCCTGATGGAATATTAATGTCCATCTGTAAGGACCCTATAGAGGCTGACCTTTTTTCTGCCTGAGCTCAGGACTCGTAACTGCCTACAAGCAGTCATTACTGTTATTTACTTGTATTCTCTCCCTGATGGAATATAACTGTCCATCTGTAAGGACCCTATAGAGGCTGACCTTTTTTCTGCCTGAGCTCAGGACTCGTAACTGCCTACAAGCAGTCATTACTGTTATTTACTTGTATTCTCTCCCTGATGGAATATAACTGTCCATCTGTAAGGACCCAATGGAGGCTGGCCTGTTTCCTGCCTGAACTCAGGACTCATAACTGCCTGCAAACAGCCATTACTGTTATTTGGTTGTATTCTCTCCCTGATGGAATACAAAATGTCCATCCGTAAGGATCCTGTGGAGGCTGACCTTTTTCCTGCCTGAGCTCAGGACTCGTAACTGCCTACTGTTATGGAAATATTTATTCCTAAGCAGTCATTACTGTTATTTACATGTATTCTCTCCCTGATGGAATATAAATGTCCATCTGTAAGGATCTTGTGGAGGCTGACCTGTTTCCTGCCTGAGCTCAGGACTCGAAACTGCCTACAAGCAGTCATTACTGTTATTTACATGTATTCTCTCCCTGATGGAATATACATGTCTGTCTGTACGGACTCTGTGGGGGCTGATCTGTCTCCTGCCTGAGCTCAGGACTCATAACTGCCTACAAGCAGTCATTACTGTTATTTACTTGTATTCTCTCCCTGATAGAATATAACTGTCTAAGGACCCTGTGGAGGATAACCTGTATTTTGCCCGAGTTCAGGACTCGTAACTGTCTGCAAGCAGTTCTTACTGTTATTTAGTTGTATTCTCTCCCTGATGGAATATAAATGTCCATCTGTAAGGACCCTATGGAGGCTGACCTGTCTCCTGCCTGAGCTCAGGACTCATAACTGCCTACTAGCAGTCATTACTGTTATTTACATGTATTCTCTCCCTGATAGAATATAAATGTCCATCTGTAAAGACCCGGTGAAGGCAGCCCAAGCTCAGGACTCATAACTGTCGGAGGTAAATAAAATATTAAATTATTGCACAGGATTTTTATAGCGCCAACAGTTGTACAAAATGAATAGGGAGAGTACAGTTACAATTCAGTTCAATACCAATAGGGTTAGGATAGCTCTGCTTATGAATGCTTACAATGAAAATATATATATTTTTTTTCTGTAATTTTGACAGCATCTCTGTTGGCACAATTTTCATTGTCGCCACTGAGTCCAAGTAGGATATAGGATGGCCTTACAGCCTGACATTTCTGCTTTGACAGGGAGAGAATACAAGCAAATAATTAAAAGTTCATTCATCTTTTTCAAGTTCGAGAGCAGAGATTCTGAAAACGACAAGCACCTGCTGGTGATTGGTTCCCATTAAAGATAATCTCCCATTTTAAACTCTTAAAACTAAAGTTCTGCCTGAGATGAGCCACAGCAGGGTACCTGTTCTTCAAGAAAAACAGAAATGGAAGGCGCGTACACCTAGTGAATTGCCAGAGATATTTTAATTAAAAAAAAAATTGTATAAAAGTGGGTACTCACAAAATGCAACTGACAAAAGGCCATAAACACAGTGCATGCACAGAACACGGGATACAACTAACGCGTTTCGGGGGCGCACCCCCTACCTCAGAGCTAGGCTAAGGTACCTGTTTTTACCTTTGTTCGCTAGAAAAGACGTCCCTCTAATCTTGTGTCTTATTAAAAGCGCTCGGCTCTCCTAAACTTTAGACCAGCAAAGTGAAACCTGTTTTCAAAGAGGCGCTCAGGTAACAAAGATTTTCTAGTAGGCTGCTTGTGGTGACTGTCCTTAGGCAGGACTTTTAAGGGTTCAAACAGGTTCTCTTTAAAGTCTCTTAAAAATATTCAGTGTTTTCTGGATGCTGTTGAGGTTCATCTACAGCTGTCCACAGGTGGCCATGAAAGCTCCCTTGTTGCAAATGAAGTTGGATCCCCTCCTGGAAGGAGATAGAGTATCAAACGTTTGAGAAAGCATCAAAAATTTCGAAAAAGTAGAGTCACCCTTCTAAATCTGCTCAGACTTAATATGTATTATGAGTTTTTGAGGTTTGCTGGTGAGATGAATGATCTGACAGTTTATTGTGTCTCTCGGGGACTGCTTTCCTCCTCGGAGACATCTACGCTGGAGTTCCCAGGTCTATACACTTGGTAAGAAGCTGCTGGAAGATCTTGGTGTCTCTGTTGGAATTTTAAAGCAAATGTTTAAATAAGAATTCAAAATTCTGAAAACAAGCCTTTTATTGCCGAATAGACTTACTCTGTCTTTAGGCAATAAAAGATCGTTGAAGTGTTACTAAACCCAGGAGCCTGCATTCACTATATCTGGTCTCCCACAGAACAGGGAAAGGCAATTTAGTAAATATAAACTGCTAAATATCTTTTCTCATCAGCAGTATATAGCAGTCTTGTGACTTCTATTATTGTCTGGTTAAAGCTTGTGGGAGGAGTTTTCATTCTACTCTGACTGTCCTATCAGGTTGCAGGACCCCTAATCCTTTGTCTGGACAGTGCTGATTGGCTCTGTGGTGATTTTTTTTCTCAACAAAGTGGAGTTACTCTTTAAGGGAATGGAAAAACATTTAAAATACTTGATTTCGCTGTGCTTTTACCTGCTATTTTTTTTTTTTAAGTTGATGAAAGGGTCTCTTTGAAGCATAATGGAACAGAGCTGGTAATTATAGGAGAGTGTAGCAGCTAATCTGCATAATTTCAAGTAGTATCTATAACCTAATCAAGGAGCAGATTGCTGCTTTATGACTCATGAAAGGCAATATTTGGGGACACGGGTACTTTGTTGTTCTTATGGACTATATTTATTTCAAGCGAACCTATTACACGAGGTGTGTTGGCTGCCATTGCTGATATTATATTTATTCATCTCAATGCTATCCTAATAATCTCCTGCTTGTGTGCTTTTCAGAGCCACCAACCCAAATCAGCCTGTCCTTTTCTGAATCAGTGACTTTGCACATTTCAAACCCAGAGACAGCCAACTAAATAGCATTTTCACAAGGCAATTATCCTCTGTAGCCCACTTTTTTTTATTTTTTATATTGCAGCCTTTCTTTAACATGTTTTTTCTCTTCTCGTAGCCTTTGCTGAGCTGCAGACTGACATCCACGAGCTGACCAATGACCTGGACGGAGCCGGAATCCCCTTCCTGGACTATCGCACCTACGCCATGCGTGTCCTCTTCCCCGGCATTGAAGACCACCCTGTGCTGAAGGAGATGGAGGTAAGCACCGCGCTATTGTTGTCGAGAGCCTGCGCCCGCTATATGTTCTTTGGCTAAGTGTCAGGAATTGGATGAATGCAAGAAGAATGAGCACGTGTCTAATCTGGGACTTTGGCTCATACATCGCACTCATTACACCGCTATTGTTCAGTGGGGGAAAGAAACAAGAGCACCAAATTGCTGTTTTTTTCCCCCTCTCTGGGGTTGCCCAATGACTTCCAGATCCCTCATTGATAATGTCAGGTGTTGATAAATCCGTTTGCCGTCTATTGAGTCACTAGACCCAACGTGAATTTGACTTTAGCAATTCCAGGGCTCAGCTAGTCAGATGACGGCATTGCTTTCCAGCAGAATCTCTAAAGCTGGCCATCAATGGATCGAAATCCGGATGGTTTTGAAGAGACCAAACTGAATTTCGGTTCATCTATGGCCGTTCCCATTCCAGGGGAATCAACATAGTGATCTATTCCTCTCGAACAGGATTGTTGGAAAATTTGTGTAGCCAAACTTCTGCAGATGACCGCATCTCGCGCTGTTGCATTTTGACAGCCGATCCCGCCAGCTGTCCAAGAACACAAACCGGGGCTGCATCGGTTTGCATGCAAGGTACCCTTCTTGCATTCATACACATAATAGGGTGAACTTGGGAACCAGTGAAGCTACCAGTATATCTGTGGAGACTTGGAGAAAACCCATGCAAGCATGATGAGAACCTGCACACTCCATGCAAATAGTGTCCTGGCCGGTTCCATAGCAACAGCCTTTGAAAGATCTTCAATACCCCTGCCGGCCATAATACACGTGTGTGTGTGTGTATATGTGTGTATATATATATATATATATATATACATATACATACACACACACATTATACAAGTGTGTCTATGTAGACCGCTGAGGCCAGCGCAAATAATAGTGCATTGTTCAGAATTCTTACTGTGGCTGATAAACCGGCACCTATGCCTTTTGCTATGAGCAAGTTTCTCGTCTCCAACAGCCTAATTGCCACTAATAATCACAATTCGAATGTTTCTCGCTTTTTTTTTTTTTTTTTTTACATTAATGAACTGGCGCTGCAGAGTTAAAAGCTGGTGAAAATTTATGGCCAGCAGGGTTTATATGACTATTTAAAAAGAGGATGCCATTTCATTTTTTATGCAACAAAAACTCAGCCTATAATTTATGCCAAACGCTGTAAATTATAGGGCGACGGTTGCAAAAGTGATAATTTACAGAGGCAGCAAATGTAATTTTTTGGAGGAGATGGAGGATTTTTTTTTTATTGCAGGCTTTTAAGATGGTATTTATGACTGTGGCAGCGATAACCCGACTAGGAGACGTCAGTGGCAAATGTTGGTGGACTACAGTTCTCAGCATTCTGTGGGTGACTTAACCACTTCAGCCCCGGAAGAATTTACCCCCTTCCTGACTAGAGCACTTTTTGCAATTCGGCACTGCGTCGCTTTAACTGACAATCGTGCGGCGTTGTGCACCCAAACAAAATTGACGTCCTTTTTTTCCCACAAATAAAGCTTTCTTTTGGAGGTATTTGATCACCTCTGCGATTTTTATTTTTTGCACTATAAACAAAAAAAGCGTATATTTTGAAAAAAAGGAAAATATCTTTTACTTTTTGCTATAATAAATATCTTCCTTTTTTTTCAAAAACATTTTTTTTCCCCTCAGTTTACGCCGATATGTATTCTTATACATATTTTTGGGACTGCGACATTATGGCGGACACATTGGACACTTTTGACGCTTTTTTGCGACCTTTATCATTTATACAGCGATCAGTGCTATAAAACACTGATTACTGTGTAAATGACACTGACAGGGAAGGGGTTAAACACTAGGGGGTGATAAAGGGGTAAGTGTGTCATAGGGAGCAGTAGATCACTGTACGTCACTAGGCAGAACAGGGAGATGCCTTATTTACATAGGCATATCCCCATACTGCCTCTACGTGAGACGATTGTGGGCACCCGGCGGACGTCGAGTCCGCAGGCATGCTCACGGAGCGCGCTGCGGCAAATTCAACTCGACCTGATAGAACACCTTTGGGATGAATTAGAGCGGAGACTGCGAGCCAAGCCTTCTCGTCCAACATCAGTGCCTGACCTCACAAACCTCACAAATGTGCTTCTGGAAGAATGGTCAAACATTCCCATAGACACACTCCTAAACCTTGTGGACGGCCTTCCCAGAAGAGTTGAGACCTGAATAGCTGCAAAGGGTGGGCCAACTCAATATTGATCCCTACGGACTAAGACTGGAATGCCATTAAAGTTAATATGGGTGTAAAGGCAGGTGTCACGATACTTTTGACAATATAGTGTATATTTTTCGCATTGACATCAGTCCCTGACCTCACGGAGCTTACAATCTAAGGTCCCTAACTGACATTCATACATACACATTCTGGGGCCAATTAACCTACAAGCATGTTGAAGTGTGGGAGGAAACTTGCACAAGGAGAACATGTAAACTCCAGGCAGGTAGTCCCGTGGTTAGGATTAGAACTGATGACCCTGGTGCTAGTAGGCGGAAGTGCTAACCACTTAATGTAGCCACTGTGCTGCCCATAATTGGACCCTATTTTATGTTACACCTATATTGAGGGTCAACATCTCCCTTCTATACCTAAATTGCAGGGTGCTTCTTCTGCTGGAAACTTTAATCCTTTTTAATTCAGCATGGCTATGTGCATTGAGGACCAAAAAATAAAAAAAGTATTTTTCATGTCCCATCTGCCACCACAGCAAAATGACTGTGCAAAGCCGTGCCCGTGATCACTCCTCCCTTACCCCCTAGTAGTCCAGTTGTGCTTCCTCCAGCCCCAAAATGGCAACTCCATATGGACACGAGGCTGGGGGAAAGCTTTGCAAGAGCCTGTGCCTTGTATCTGTGACAAACTAATTGCAAGTGCAGTACTCCTCAGGCATTATTGCAAAAAAAATAGTAAATACACATTGGTCGTGAGATCAGTATTGCTGTATTGGACTACCACTTTAATGCCCCACTTCTGCAATATATACCACTTTTTCTCTTCTCCAATTCATTAAATTCAGCATCAAAAGCTAAATACTTGGTGGCTCTGCGTATAAAGGAGCTTGTGACTCGCTCCATGTGACAGCACTGGGCCCCTTTGAGCTCTGTAAAAAATTGGTTGTCTTAGAGTGGAACTAAACCCTTCTATCCCTTACAACCAAGGATACTGCCATCTACAACGACAAAGAAGGTTTTCCCAATTGGGGTTTTTCGGCAGCTCAAATAAACAAAATGAGTTCAATGTAATAAAATGTATTTATTCACATATATCAAAATTATCAAAAAAGGGAGGTGGATGTAGAGTTACATAAATAGAGCATGAGTTGCGGCATAGCACAAGTAAACTGCCATCTTGGCCTTTGTTTGATCTGCCCTTGTCAATGTGCCGTACATCTGATCATTTATTGCACTAGCCATTTGAAGGCTTGATCGTTCAGTTGAGAGTACAAGAATCTGTGACAATTATCCTTCATGGCATGCCTTGAATGTAACGGTTTTGGGAAACCGTTAAATTAATAGGTTTAGTTCCACTTTAACTTCTAGGACTACAAGGCCCAGCATGCCCTGACAAGCAGCTGTGTTCAGTTTGGCAGCAGGTGATCATCGGCCCCTAAAGTGCGGAGCAGACATGTGTTTGTGATAAAACCATACGCAGATGTAGTTGATATATTACTGTGTTCAGTTTTGCCCCGGGTCCCTGGCGTAGTGTCAGCCGTTCCCCTCACCTGAACAGGAAGTCACTGCAACCGCAACTTTATTAAAAAGTCTTACAGTATTTTATTACAATTCCCAGTTGTAAAAGTCAAGCCCTTTGTGAACCAGTACAGGCTCACAAATGTTTAAATGAATATTGAGCACATTGTTTTAGTTTAAAGTATTTTCAGAATAGGTGTCGGTTTTTGTTTAGGGGGATGAAGATTTGATTGGCTCCAGGTTGAATTAGTCCTGTGATTCCTATAATTGGCTGCAGCTTGGATCAAATTGGCCATACCTTGTTAAACAGGCCAACCGGCCTGGTTCTACCCTAGTTTAATTCTCTGAACATTGGGCTAATTGGGAAGAAATGTTCCGTTATGGTCAACCTCCTGTCACATGACACAGCACAGCAGAAGCTGTGTTCAACTTCCTAATGGTGTAGGTGTCTGAGAAGTCGGTCTGCAGGAATCTTTTTCAATAATGATTATCAATGCCCAACTGGTTTAGCAAAACCTATGAGTTGGACATCCTGGTTGCCCTGGGACCCATTTGGGATTTGAACACCCTGTGATAGACCACTGTTGGGTAAGCCTTTTGCCCAACCTTATTAACTTTTAAAATGGTGGTCTCTAAACTGTGGCCCGAGGGCCAGATGTGGGCCTTTGCTTGCCCTTATCTGGTCCTTGCTCACCCAAAACAAGGCACTATTCCTCAGACTGACACCATTAATGGAGCACATTCCTCCCACTGATACCAATGATAGGCCACTATTCCTTCCCCTTGATACCAACAATTGGTACTGTTCCTCCCACAAGACACCAATGAATGGAGCACTATTCCTTCTACTGACACCAACAATGGGGCACCATTTCTCCTGCTGATACCAATGATGGGGTACTATTCCTTCCACGGACACCCAAGATGGGCCACTATTCCTTCCATTGACACCAAAGATGAGGCACTATTCTTCCCATTTATACGAATGATGAAGCATTGTTTACTCCCATTCATGACAAAGCATTTTATGCTTACAATGGTCACAATGATGCCCCCAGAAAGTCTGGAGGGCAGTAAACTGGCCCTTTGTTTAGAAAGTTTGAAGACCTTTGTTTAGAGTTTTGCTAGCCCTATAATCAGTCTGATTGGCTATGAATTGTTCATAAACATACAGTATAGGACTAGGTTTTTGTACAGCTGACCATCAAACCTACATTCTTAGACATCTTATTTCAAAACCATGGACATTAATATGAAGTTGGCATCCTTTTGTAGCTGTAACAGTCTCCACTCTTCTGGGAAGGTTTTCCACAAGATTTTGGAGTATGTCTGTCTGAATTTGTCCTCATGCAGCCAAATGAGAAGGTCAGGTACAGTACTGGTGTTGAAGGAGAAGACCTTGCTTGCAGTCGGTGTTCAAGCTTGAGTACACTAGGGTTGAGGTCAGGTACTGATGTTGGGTGAAAAGATCTTGCTTGCAATCGGCTCTCAAATTCATTCCTAAGGTGTCTAGTAGGGTTGAGGTTAGGATTACTCTGCAAGCCACTCAAGTTCCTTCATAACAAACTCCTTAAACCATGTCTTTGCAGAGCTGACTTTGTACACAAGGGCTACTGGAACAGAAAAGGGTCTTCACCAAACTGTTGGCACAAGGGTGGAAGCACACCATTGTGTAAAATGTGTATGCTATAGCATTACCAATATCAGTCACTGGAAACACCTGAACCTAATCATTTGGATGGGTTGTCCACCTACTTTTGGCTATAGATTGTATTTTAATGCTGATTAAATTTCTAATTTGAGTATACCTTGCCTTGCCAAAGCACGTCTGCTGCAGTCTCCGTGTTTCTGGCATTCTGTGCCAGTAAATTCTACTGGAAGCTAAACACTTACCAACAAGCAGAGAGATCAGAGGAAATGTGCATTTAGTCGGAGCTAATATAAAATTATTGATGGAAAAATCCTTTTGTCGCTAAGAATGGTGCCCCCCCTTTCCGATTGCTTTTACCATCTACATCTGCCCTTTATAAAAATGGGTTTCGCCCCATGACACAGGTCTCCATCAAGTACAACACATACCATAAAAGCAGCCCTCTTACTATATATCATCAATAGGATTTCCAATAAAGACCCATCCAATTAAGTGCCTTACATTCCCTGCACTTGTTTCATAGTTCGATATGTTTAATGGCTTTCCAAATTTACTTCCCAAAGCCAGCTCGTAAAACAAATGACAAACTTCCCTGGGCCGCATAATGTGCAATCTGCTTTTCGTCTGCTGCAAGGTGCGCTGGCGCTTCCATTAGACGGGCGGTAATTGGGGAGAAGTTATGTTTCCGGCAGACAGTTTCCAGATGGTCACAGACTCTGTCCTGATCAACTCCAAGCCTCCAGAAAGCAAGCCAGGAAGCATTAACCCTAATGTATAAATTTGTTGAGTTATATTAATTGAAGCGAACCTTTACACCAAAAATATTTTGCACTATTGCAACCCTCCGCAAACTTTAAAAAGCTGAATTTTTTTTCTTTAACTCAACCCCACCCCCGCCTACATTCTTGCCTAGGCAAGAAAGACAAACCGTTCTACTGCAGCCTCCTCGAATATCCATGGTGGATATCTTAGGGGGGACCTGGTGACCTGACATCAGGGGGGCATCTGCAGGAACCTGCCCCAATGATGTCAGAGCAGAAGATGGTGTAGTACCCGGCATGCAGTGGTAGAGCAGCAGCCTCCTGGGATAGCCGGATATCCCAGGGGGCATTGGCTTCCATTTAGCTGAAGGAGGGGGGACCTGGTGCTGTTACATCAGTGGGCCACCTGCAACAACCTGCCCCCCCCCCATGAGGTCAGAGCAGAAGGTGCTGTACCCAGCATGCAGTGGTAAAGCAGCAGCCTCCTGGAATAACCATGTTTGATATCCCAGGGGGCATTGGCTTCCATACAGCAGCTGGAGGAGGCAGGACCTGGTACTGTGACATCAAGGGGGCAGCTGCAAGAACCTGCCCCCGATGACATCAGAGCAGAAGATGATGCTGTACACGGCATGCAGAGGTGTATCAGGAGATTAGAGCATGATGAGGCTGGAT
The DNA here is from genome assembly GCF_905171775.1 of Rana temporaria. Lineage (NCBI taxonomy): Eukaryota > Metazoa > Chordata > Amphibia > Anura > Ranidae > Rana > Rana temporaria. The sequence goes on from NC_053495.1 coordinate 17,563,683, forward strand.
TTTCTGGGCATGCGAGTATGTTAATTGGGGAGAACTCTGCATAAAAGTCAAGAGGGTATAAAAAGCAATGGGGAGGTTGACTTCTTTCTTTAAAGCGGAACTTAACCCAAAAAGGGAAGTTCCTCTTGTTTGCCTCCAAATCATCCGGGTGGGAGCGGGTAACTAATTTTGACAGGTACCCGCTCTCCCTTTCGCCCGCGGCACAATGTGCACCTCTGCTCAGATCACTGGCGATCTGAGGAGAAATTCATAGAAGACTGAGGGACCATTCACAAAACACAGCACAGCTTGCGTACGTACGCACAGTGGTTTCCCTTAGTTAAGATGCCAACGCTAGGGACCCAAAGCCTAGTGAAGAACAGGCTCTGGTAAGGACAGCACTGGATCCCTGGACAGGTAAGTGTCCTTATATTAAGAGTCGGCAGCTACAGTATTTGTAGCTGCTGACGGGGGGTGACTGAAGCTCCTCATTAAAGTATATGTAAGCCACAATAAAAAATATATATTTGGGACATCTGTTATGAATTGTCTCATGTTTTATACCTTTTAAGAAGCACTGCAAGTATAGAAAATAGCCGTTAATCTGCCAGAAATTCGGTAAGCACCAAACTTCCTGTTTGGGCGAACAACACAGCCTCTGCTGCACTGAAAGCCCAATCGGTGTGGTCAGCCTTTCTCTTTCCTCATCCCCAATACATATTGGGTATTTTATTTCAGATTTACAACATACTATGTTGAAGTAAAAATATTTGGACTATCAAGATGTGGTGCTCATTATCTTCTAAATCTATTGGCTTTATCATAAGGAGACCACTCATGTATAGTATAGTCTGTAGAAGACACTAGTTTAGGGGTAGGCAACCATGGCACTTAAGTGGTCAAGGAACTCAAAGTCCCATGGGGCATGGCCAGAATAACCGCCACAGGCATGACTCCCAAAGGCAAAGGTATGATTGATGGGATTTGTAGTTCCAGCATAGCAGACCTTTGTAGAAATACTTTATGTACGTTAAATTCTGGCACAACCTAGCTGGATAATCGGCTCGGCTGGCATCTTCCACGTCTGTCGCCGCAGCACGTTCGTCCTCGGGAGCAACTGGTAAAAAAGCCGATGGAAGCTGTGACTGCATCTCTGCTACATCTCCCCGAAGGCTCTGTGGCGCAGGAAGAAATAGAGACAGGTCTGTTTTTTTAATGAGTAGACCTAGAGCAGCGAGTCATAAGGAAGAACTAGAAAATTGATATCCCGTGTATACTGGGAGCCTGCCACCAGTCCCTATATAGCTGTAGAAGACCTTGCTGCAACAGTAATCCTAAAGGAGTTGTAAAGGTTCGTTTTTTATTTTCTAAATAGGTTCCTTTAGACTAGTGCATTGTTGGTTCACAAATCCTTCGATTTTCCTTCTAAATGTTTTTTTTTTCTTTGTCTGAATTTCTCACTTCCTGTTCCTCCTCTGTAAGCTTGCCCCCATCATCCGAGTCGTTCTGGCTGGGGGTTTGTCGGCGTGCTCTCCCCCTCCCTTGGGACTACATCCCTGCGGGGAGACGCTGTGAAAACAGACAAAAAAATACCAATTAGAAGGCAATTCAAAGGAAAAGGTTAGTGAACCAACAATGCACTAGCTTAAAGGAACCTATTTAGAAAATAATAAACTAACCTTTACAACCCCTTAAAGGGGTGTTCCAGCCTTTTTTTAAGTTTATTAAAAGTCAGCAGCTACAAAAAGTGTAGCTGCTGGCTTTTAATAAACAGACACTTACCTGCTCCAGCGACGCACCGGCCGGGGCTCCGCTCCTCGCCCCCCATCGCCGGCCAGCGTCTTCATTCCTAGTGTGGGCACCCATTGGACAGGCGCTCGCCTACAGGGAGGGGCTGCAATAAGGCGATTAAGCTAATGGCCTTAGCAGCCCCTCGGCGGAAAGAGGAAGTGGGACAGGAAGTCCCCTTCTCCTGAAGCCCCCACTCCCCCCCCCATGTAAGGGGGCGAGGAGTGGGTTAAGCGGAAGTTCCATTTTTAGGTGGAACTCCCCTTTAAGCTAAAATCACATATTTTGAAAAAAATATTATAGGTGTTTATGAAGTGCAAACAATTTACACAGCACTTTACAATTCTGTACATTCGCACAACTTCCTGCCCTCAAGGAGCTTACAATCTAGGATGCCAGGGGTCTAGAGAAAACGCCTTCCTCATGGTCAATGCGGACACAAATCCTCCCTAGCAGTAAAATACCAGAAGGGGTTAAGCGAAGATCTGTGTCACTCTGTAACTTTAGAGCCGCGGCTGGTCTTCCCGTTAAAACAATTCAATGACTTTATAACTCTCGAAAGCAATCAGACCCAGCAGAATGGGGCCGCCACGTGCCGGTGGGCCGGAGGCGCGCAAATCCAGAATCGGTGTCCTTCATAGCTCTGCGGGAGAACCTGTTGTGTGCAATTTGTGCCCTACAAAAGAGAGGCACTTAGAAAACTCCAGAATTTAATGCCCAATGAATATATTATGAATACTCCAGTGATTAACACCCCAGCTGCTTGTGTCTTTTGTAGAGCCTCCCCCCCCCCCCTTCTCTCTTGCAAAGGTTGAGGACTCTTGAACTATATGAAACCTGGGTGATAATTTTGCCTAATGGTTGAATTAATCAGCAGCGCAGAATGTATAAAGCGCAGGGAGATGTCTGCAACGAGCTCCCACCCCCCTCCCCCTCGAAAGCTCCCATTAAATGAAAATTGCCCTGTGTTATAATGATGAAGAGTCCTCCTATCGCCTTGAATTTATACTCACCTGTGCCGAATTGTACGGAACTCTGATCAGTGGTCCCTAGAGATTCAGGCTCCTTTACAATCTCCCCCCTCCTCGCCGTATGCTTGAAATGGTTACAGCGAAGAGCATGCTGCATTGACGTTGAGCGTGCATTGCAGGGGCTGCTGGTGTCTCGTGTAAATTAAACTATAAAAGCTAAATACACAAAGGTTTTACCTGCTGAAGGATTTGTATTTCTGTCCATCCTCTACAGCTTGGGTACACGGCACAGCCCTGTCTGGCAAGCTGCTTCCCTGTCAGAATGGGAATCTGCCTTGTTTACATCGGCAGATCACCGTTCTGCCTCTCAGTGGAGCAATTGTGGGTGACCGGCACACATCTCTGGCCAATCAGTGCATGTGCCCCCTCACCCGCTGTCTTTTGCACAAAATGACATACAGGTATGTTGTGACTCCCAGTCACAGGCTGTGTCACTCCCATGTCTTAGAATAAGAGGGAGGTAAAGCCTCCATCACTCTACATGTAATATTCTGCCCCATTGCGTTTAGCTGGTGAGTTATACAGCTCAGGTACACAGCACAGCCGTGTCTGGCAAGCTGCTTCCCTGTCAGAACAGGGATCTGCCTTGTTTACATAGGCAGATCACTGTTCTGCCTCTCAGTGGAGCAATTGCGGGTGGCCGGTGGACACCTCTGGCCAATTAGCGCATGTGTCCCCCCCACCCACTGTCAATTGCACAAAATGACGTACAGGTATGTTGTTTTGCGCAATAGAGCCAACCTGCCACTGTATATGTACTGTGACCGGTCGGCAAGTGGTTAAGCTTTGAAAAAAAAAAACTGGAAGCTGATTCGTTTCTATGCAGAGGTGCACCAGATTTTGCCCTAATCCAGTTTTAGTAAATAAACCCCACTGTTTAAAGCGATTGTATACCCAAATTTGACACTTTTACCTACAGGTAAGTCTAGGTAAAACTAATATCTCCTTAACCTGTACGGTTTAGGAGATATTCCTTCCCTTTGCATGCAGCCGCCGATGTCAGCGGCGCATACGCTCTGAATGCCCGGCTGAAGGGTCCGGAAGACGCTGCCAGACCTTGCCGGGAAGGAAACCCCCTGCGTGCAAGCGTGGGAGTGACGGCGCCGGAGCCGCAAACACGGAAGACATACCGAGGGCAAGATGTCTGCTCCCTCGGGGTGGACCAGGCTCAGATATGGGGGCTTCGTTCTGAGGTAAGCATCTTTTTTTTTTTTTAAGTGTGTGGGTATACAATCACTTTAATTTACGTTATCTTTCTGTATGTGGATGATTGCGCTGTAATTATTTCAATAAAAAATAGTACCTTTTTCCTAATTGATATACAGATGTCACATGACTCGGCTGTTTCCCAGCAGGAGGTGCTGTAGTGCTGCTGGTCACATGTTAAAAATTAAAATACAGCATAAAAAAATAAGTAATATAATAAATGGTTACAAATTGCTGCACAAATCTATATTTGAAATCAATTCTTTATTATATTTTGGCAATACATGGTGTGGGTTGATGTCTGCCAGTCACAGGCTGACACTCTTCTCTAGTCTGTGTCTTAGAATAAGAGGGAGGTAAAGCCTCCATCACTCTACATGTAACATTCCGTCCCATTGTGTTTAGCTGGTTAGTGGCCATGGAGGAGGAGGTAGGGAGTGGGCTGTCATTTACCACTGTGTATACACCCACATGTGTGACTCTAGTCACATGGGCTGCTCAGTTGTGATGGGGATAGAAACTCACTGACAACTGAGCATGTGCAGAGCTGCCAACACGGCTCTGCAAAATTCTCTACTGCATTGGGGACATGGACAGGAGATAGAGAACAACAAGATCAACCAGTTTTTTTGCAGAATACAGAAGACTAATCTCATAGTGACTGAGTGTGAACAGCATGGAATACACCATTTATTGATCGTTTATATCATGTGGCTTTAATGAAGCCTGCAATTATATACAAGAGCAACAATATTTGTTTCATATTGGCTTTCTGTTTCATAATGCTGCGCAGTAATTGCACTTTAATATTCCTCACTATCAGTCTCCTTGGACTGATTGTAAGCCGTATATGTTCTGCTTGACTGATTTAAACAATTATTGATTATTAGAGGCTACAGGAGACTTTGACTTGCCTGCTGTGTAATGTGCACTACATGGCCAAAAGGTTGTGGCTGCTTGGCTATCGCACCAATAGGTTTCCTAAACCATAGAATTTAATGAGGAATTGCCCCTCTACTACAGCCTAGACCAGTAATGGCAAACCTTGGCACCCCAGATGTTTTGGAAGTACATTTCTCATGATGCTCATGCACTCTGCATTGTAGTTGAGCATCATGGGAAATGTAGTTCTAAAACATCTGGGGTGCCAAGGTTCGCCATGACTGGCCTATACACTTCTAAGAAGGCTTTTTACAAGACTTTAAGGAGTGTCTGTGGGAATTTGTTATCATTTGGATAAAGGAGCATTCGTAAGGTCAAGAACTTAATATTAAGCCGGCCATAGATGGTGCGATTTTCTTTCTTGCAAAGAAAATCACTCAAATTCCCCCATCAACACACTCAGTGTTGATGAGGAAATCCCTCCTGCAGAGATATTATTGCCTTTTAAAACTCTCCAAAACCAAGTCTTTATGGAGCTAGGTTTGTACACAGAACAAAGTCATGATGGGACAGAAATGGGTCTTCCCCAAACGGTTACCTCAACGTGGGGGCACACCATTGTCTAAAATGTCTTTGTAAGTTGTATAGTAACAGGACCCTTCACTGGAAATACTGGAACTCCATTGTTGGGTTGTCCACATACTTTGGCCATATAATGCATATCCATAATGATGAACTTTTTATGTTTATTTTTAACAGCACATTGTGTTCTAAACATTGTCCCGTGTATATCCATTGCAGGTCCAAGCCAATGTAGAGAAGGCTCTGAATCTGTTTGGGCAGTTACTGAACAAGAAGCATTTCCTCCTGACCTTCATCCGCACTCTGGAGGGTCAGCGCAGCTTCTCCATGCGAGATCGCGGCAATGTGGCCTCACTCATCATGACGGGACTGCAGGGGGAGATGGAATACGCCACGGGGGTCCTCAAACAGCTCCTATCTGACCTCATTGAGAAGAACCTTGAAAGCAAGAACCACCCCAAGCTATTGCTCAGAAGGTAGGGTGCCTGCTGTGCAGGTTGTAGAGAAAAAATAGAAATTATTTTTCAAGTCATGTTTCTTTCTCCTTCCTCAGGTGTTTTAGAATGGGGTTTGGATTTCCAAGCCACAGCAAAGGGATATGGAGGTTTGATGTGGTCTTCTGAAGGCTGGGTCATGCATTTTCTTGACCAAGATAAAGATATTGTCCAAGTACAGTCATTAGGCTAGAGTCATCCGGTTAATTTTAAACTCTTGCTACTTGATAGATTTAACCACCTAATGGCAGTCACCTCATTTGCAAATGATCGCTATACAAATGGCTTCCTAAGGATTAGGCTTCACAAGTATGTAGAACAGTCCTTCTCAGCCTTTAACATTGAGGGACCATTGAAAAAACTTTTAGGCCTCAGAGAACCCTTTCTACAGCTCATAGTGTGAAGAGTAAGTTGTAGATATATGAATAAATACAACAGTTTGGAATGGCATGCTTGGCATTTTCGATACCCCTGTTTGCTCTATACAGCCGTAACTATTTCAATAACGAAACAAAACAAATAATAATAACTTGCCAGAAATGCAGAAGGTGAAAATTTGTAGTGTTCCATTGGTGTTCAATGAATAAGGACCCTGACACTGGTGTTCAGTTTGAAAAACTCTCCTTACATTGGTGGCCATTGTGAAGAATGCTATCTTAGATTATTGGGGTCAGTGGTAGCTTGTTTGAGAGTCAAAAATGGTTTATTGCTCAAGGAACCCCTAGCAACTTCTCAAAGAACCTTGGGGTTCCATGTAGAAGTATCTTGCAACGATCAACCACTTATGATTGGAGCGCTGGGGAGGACCATTTGCTACTACATTCTGCTGAGGGAACAATTTGTTCAACGTGTTTAGCCATTAATTGTTGCTAACAACAAGTTTAGTTAACCACTGAGCTGCTCAAAACGAATATAATGGTGCAGTGATGAAAACTCTAGTGTAATACACCACACTCATAAAAATAAACTTCTAATGTAATGTGAATTACAGTTTTATTCATACAAGTCCCATATGCTGGATAACGTATATATCATATCAGTACCGTGTGTTGGATAACCTATATATCATATCAGTCCCATGTGCTGGATTAATTATACACCACTTCTCATCACTGCAATTTCTCTAGTGCTTCAGCACATGGAACTATTCTAAAAAAAAGAGCCATTTGGTGCCTACAGAATAGTCTGACAAGTCTGTAGGCTGTAAAAATTAATCATATTCTCCCTTTACTTCTCCCAATGTAGTATTAAAGAGTGAAATACTGATTCCTGTAGACAAGCCATTCCCCAAACAAGAGTTTTTGTAACCCTAGGCTTCCCCAGAGGTTTCTAGGGGTTCATTGAGCTCATTGATCTTCAATCTGATGGCACCAGCAATATTTCTGGTCCAAGGCCACTTAATGGGCAGCACCAATTATCTACTTTTGGCTGTCTGTAAAGAAGGTATTCTGACCACCACTGTAAGGGCAGCATTTTTCCCAGTGACCACCAATGTAAGGGGCCTTCTGTCCACTGACCCCCATGTGAATTGATTGTTGTAGACCAACCATTCTTCAAACCAGAGTTTGTAGAACCATGGGCTTCCCCTAGGGGTTCCTTGAGCTGATTGACCTCCCATCTGATGATGCCTGCATGATGGGTCCAAAGCCACTTAGTGGGCAGTGCCAGCGGGATGCTATCAACGTTTTTTTGTCTCACTGTAAAGAGGGTATTCTAAATAGCACTGTAAGGGTGGCATTCTTACCACTGACCACCAATGTAAGGGGCTTTCGGTTCACTGACCCCCAATGAATTAAGTTTAGCCGGGGTTCCCTTGTCCTGAAAATGATTTAAAGTGTTCGTATGGGAGTATAAAGGTTGCAAAAACTGCTGTAGACCATATTCTTCCCCCAGACATTGCCAGCCACACTGCGGATGGGCTGCAGGGCCCATTAATGACAGCCCATCATTGGTCCCATCCTGAGCACAATGGCGGGCACATGTGAAGATGATTAAAAAGGGAGCCTGAACGAAATCAATCCCCGCAGCGAGCCGGCACTGAAAGAAGAATTAAACACAATCACATCGATTTCCGAATGCAAAAGCCCAGGTTCTGCTAAAAAATACATTATCTTCATTAATTCAATATCTTCCCATCCTCTCTCTATTGATCACTGGGCCGGTGACAGAAATTGCACTTCAAGGCTGTGTGACGGTCGGAGCTGGCTGTAAATGAAGCTCTTAATGCTTATTTATTGCATCTCTGCTACCTATCTGTGTCAGCTCCTTCCAGGGCCGCTGGAAGCAGACATCGGCATGCATGAGATGTCCAAGAACACCGCTCCAGTATTCTGCAACACCGCCATGCCGCTTCTCTCAGAGCCTGAACCTTTATGTCCCAATAATGAGAGTTATTAATAACTGCATGTGAACATATAAAGAGACCCTGTTACCAACTTTTAAAATGCAAGTGAAGCACAGAAAATCAAGTATTTTGAAATGTTTATTGGCAGTATATTTTCTTTTGTATACTTTTTTTTACTCACAAGCGCCTTTGAGCTTGCTACAAAATTTCACTACTGCAGGAAGAGTCGGTTCCATAGAACAGTCCCTTCCCTGCTTGTACGTCATGGCCTTCTTTTCTGGGAGTGTGCTGTTACGGTCTGTGCTGTCCCAGCACCACCCCTCACCTCTCTACATGTAGAAGCTGGAGGGGAAGTGGAATACTATAGAGCCCTGGTGTACAACCTGCAGCCCAAGAGCCATATGTGGCCTTCTGAAGATTCAAAGAAGAGTCCTGGGAGCTACACAAATCTCTCATGTTTAGAGTGGAAGCAGCCACAGCTGAGACTCCATACAGGCCACTCTCCCAGCACGTTTTGCCCCATGTGCAGATCCTAGCAGTCATTAGTGGAAGCATTCATTTGTTAAGAGGCTATGACACTGATCTAGCAGTCTCTTGTAGCTTGTCCCCGGTCTATATCTTGTAATGTGTTTTCATTCTCCAACCGTTTCTGTTGCGTGTCTGCAGTTTTTTATCCTCAGGTCATCTCCTATTAGGTCTGAAGTCTCTCTGTCTTATGCTAAATATTATGTCCAGAAATTTGTAGCGGTCAGGGGCCACAGTTGAGGCCCCCATATACCATATAAGCTGACAAGCACTGTTCACAAGTGGGAATATTGCCTCCTAATATAACATTAGAAGCAATGCATCCAGATCAGTGTAACATCATTAATACTTTAATAACCGTACCTGGAGCGTATGCTTTGAAAACAGCCTGTAATGTTGCTTTGCCGCTGGTTCCTGCTTGGGCGCTCACCTTGGCAATGTGTAGGGATTTATAACTAGACTTGGTAGTTAGTTTATTTTTTTTAACTGTCTGGTGTTTATTTTGGGGGCTTGTCCAGGATATGAACCCAGGCTACCCAGCGCCTCTCGGAACCCAAGAGAGAATCGTACCCCTAGTTCATCTTTAAATTTACCCTGTTGCCAGACTATTTAATAATAAAAAAAATCCTCCATTCATTTTAGATGTTCATTTAACATATTTAATGCATATTTACTTCTAAAAGCCTCCCTGGTTTAGACCTACAAGGGACTTGAGACTGCCGCTGAAATCCACCATCTTGGATGTGATGTCAGTAGACTCAGAGATGACCTTTCTCAACCTTTTTACCCCTGAGAAACCCGTAAAAGGATTTTTAGGTCTTGGGGAACCCTTACAAAAGCAATTAATTGGGGTCTAATGAGAAAAGTGTCCATTATATTTGTGGTAAGTAGAATGAAACCTGTGCCTGTGGTCAGAATGCCAACCTTAAATACAGATAAACAGATCCATTGGTATCTTGCTGCTGGCTTTGGTCTTGGTTCCAAAAACTAAGCAGGCTCCATCAAGTAGGAGGTAATTCAACTCAAGAAACTCATAGCAACCTCTGGAGAAACCTTAGTTGAGAATGGCTGCTCTAAAGCGCCCCCCCCCCCCCCCCCCAAGCTATTTAAAATGTTTTAAGGGGGGGACAGAGGAGCTGGGCCAGAAAATATAGTAATTGGGTACTGAGACATACAAGGTGAGAGGTGGCAATGCAAAGTACTTTTTCCTTGGGTAGCTAAATATTTTAGCAAATTCAAAGGTACATTTTCAAATGAATAAAACATTATTTATGGAAAGGAAAAGCACTGAAAGTAAACATTTAAAATACTTTGATTTTATAACTGCAATTTATCTAGTTTGGTGGCACGGTCACTTTAATTATCAGCACTCCGCGTAAACAAAATCAGTTTCATTGAAGGAACTTCAACCTTCTCAGTAGACAGTACACAAAGGTTATCAAGCCAAGAGATACGATCAAAGTACACTTAGTCCATTAGCAGCAGCAGATCAGTGTTTGCCATGTCTGACAGGGAACGGTATAGCGCAATCCTTAACCAGTTTGAGCCCCACAAGTCCCCCGAGGACAGGAGGGATTAAGCGGTGTGATCTTCCTCTCCATGAACCGGTCCTATTTAATGGTGCATGAATCCATCTCATTATAGCCTTCCTGGCTGGTTACAGCCATGTCCCCTTTGATGTCGGCTTCCTTTCGTTGCTTATTACAAAACTACGGCCTGCACTTTTTTAGGCTCCCTGGGGCTGGTTCAGGCACACAGAAGGAGCCGAAATGTAATTTATATTGAGATCAATGAAAAAACTGCTCGCTCGCCTCTGGCTGGCTTGTTGATTGTTACCGTTCTGGCGTCTGCGTGATGCCGACGGTGAAAGCCTTTGACGAGAGAGACGGGGGTGCCACCCAGGTCTGCGCCAGGTGGTTTGCTTGGCCAGAGACCTCTTTATTACGAAATGCCTCTGCACCTTTAAAAAAATAAAATAAATACAGTATGCTTCATATATGCTGATATCCCTGAGGCCCAGACTGGATTTATATATTTTCCATTTGTATTTTTTGTAAACCAACCTTGGACAAATGTTTTATCTTTTATCTATTCACAAATTATTATTTTTTTTTTCTACTGACTTACGGTAAGTCCGGCATCATGTGGCTCTCCATGGCAGGACTGGTGACCAGCAATTCACTGCTGTAAACCATGCGTGCTGCCAAGCTTTCTGTCATCTACATACAAATGCCCCGAGACTGCTGCTGGGTGCCCCATCTTGGATGTGATTTTAGTGGCCCCAGCTGACTCATTGACAGTCAATAGTTCTCCTTCACATTCTCCTTCACTCCTTCCCCCTGGCAGATGCATAAAAGATTATGTAGAGAGAGGAGGGGCAGAGGAGCTGGGCCAGCAGAGACAGTAATTAGTCCTTTCCTGGAGAAGAGAGGGCTGTAATGTGCATGGAGGAAAGGGGGCTGTAATGTGGTATATACCGTACTCTTCATTTTCTTGCAATTTAAAAAAATATATATTTTATAGTAGGAGTGCTGATCTGTGATTGAGCTCTGCAATCCAGGCCTGCTATTTATAGCATTTGTTTAACACCCTAAGAATTATTCAGCTGTCATCTTCATATGTTGGCAGATATATTTTATCACCTAAGTAAATTGTTAATTTAAAGGGTCATCTTTCTGCTCCTACCAACATTGGAAGGCATAATAATCAAGTTGTAGACACACATGGCTGTGCAGACTTTTAGGGTATCTTTGGAGTCCAATGAGAAACATAAAAGTTTGTGAGAATCTGTTGCTTTGTCTCTTTCTCTTAGGACGGAGTCTGTGGCGGAAAAGATGCTCACAAACTGGTTCACCTTTCTTCTCTATAAGTTCCTAAAGGTAAGATTCCTTTACATTTATTTTTTACCCTCTTCTGGCTAAAGTGGAAGAGCTCAGGTGTGTTTAGATCAATGAGCAGACCAGACATCAATTAGATGTTGACCTAACTTGAAGCCGAACTCTGAGCTATTTTTATTTTTGTGTGTTTGAGCCCTGGTTCACACTGGGTACGATTTGGAACGATTTGAGATGCGATTTGACATGTCAAATCGCATCTCAAATCGGCGGCAATTGTCGGCAATGGCACTGTCCTAATCAGTGCGACGCCGCATCTGTGATTTCAAAAAGTAGTTCCTGTACTACTTTTTGCGATTTCGGGCTGCGATTTACATAAAATTGCGGCCGAAATCGCGGCAAAATCGCGGCCGCGAAATTGCGGTAAAATCGCGCATTTTACAGCGATTTTGAATTCGCAGCAGTGTGAACCTAGGCTCAAAGTGTTTTCCTACCGCAGTGAAAATTATAAAACGGCTGCTTTTTGCTTCAATACTGGCCTCCTCCCCAGCACTTTCCCATGCAGTAATTGCTTTTCGCCACTAGATGTCCTTAGGGTTAAATGACACACGTGCTTATTGTGAGTGCAGGACGTCATGGACCCGTCTTTTGAGAGGGCATGAACATGGTACCTTGCACTCTAGGTAGTGATGCAGAGAGCTGCACAGAGGTCTTCACCACTGTGCACCATTGAGAACCACCAGCTCATGTCAAAGACGAGCTTTTCATGTGACTGGCCTAAAGACTATGATCAAGGTAATGATCAATCCTGTGATTATTTAATATGGGCAATGATAGTATAAAGAGTAATGCACCCTTAAAAAGTGGCCCTTAAGGTGAGTTGATTGTGATGATGAATGGAACAGAGGAGGAACAGGGTACCTACACAAAGCTGTCGGATTCCTCATCTCTCCTGGTTAGGGTGCGCTGATCATAACTTGTAGAGATGTAAAATGTAGATGAAATAAGTAATTTTCAAGAAAGATTACGATATTATATTTATGAATTTAAGAAAGCGATGATGGTATTTTCCCATCCAGCAAACCAAATCACATTTCCCAAATCCTTCTATACAACTTAGGGCTGGGAATAGGGGGTGGATGAAAAAGGCTTCTTTCTTCCACCATTAATTTTGGAACACCTCAACTAAATAAATACAAACATGTATACTTATTTTTTCCCTGCAATAATTCTAAAGTAAACCTTAAGATGGTCAAACTTAGAAGTGACTATTAGGGACAGTCAGGTGTCAGTGAGGCCAAGGTATCTGCCATATTCAGATGTTGGGTCATAAGAATGCTGTAGCTGAGGTTATGGGCCCATTACGTGACACAGGGCACTGCAGGATGTGGCAGGGACATTTTACAAAATTGGGTTCCCAATGGCCACATTTGCATACTGCAATCCTACAAGCTTTTTCTGGTCGTTTTCAGTTCTAAGGTTAGTTTGGTTGCCTCAAATGGTTAAAAATTCTAAGCTGAATCGTAGGTGCTTGCCACCTCCAGAGGTATGTCAGTTGATAAAAATCTACCCTACCCTTGACTTAAATGGGATGTACCCATACTGCAGGAGCGGCATTCAATTCAAGCCTATGGGACGTTACTGGACTTGATGTAGACAGCACGAAGAAGGTGAGTAAGGACTTGTGGTGGTTTTAGCTTTAAACTTGGGGTTGTGTTTGAAGAGAAGTAGAGATCAAACGTCTTAAATGGGAGAAAGAGCTAATTTGGGACTTTTTGTATGGCCCAAGGCTCTGTCAAGGGCCTAATTTTCCTAAGTTTAAGGAAGGCTTACATAAATAGTGAATTTGTCCTTTGAGCTATCAGGGCTATACAATTATATATATATATATATATAATATATATATATATATATATATATATATATATATATATATATATATATATATATATATATATATATATATATATATATATATATATATAATCTGGAAAACAGTGGACATTTTTCCATCTTCCAGCCATACAGGCTTTTTGTAGAAATAAGTGGCAGTACACCCCCGTTTTAATTCCAGGTTCTATTCCAAGGGGTCTGAATAGACCTCAATTCTAACCGCATTTTCTGTTTTATTCATTAGTCCTTAGACTTGACACAAGAGGCGCCCAGTCAAGGTTGTTCTTTGGCTCCCTTTTTACTACTTGTAGTTTTCTTGCCCTGAAATACACATCCTTTTTAATGGACAGAGCCAGAACTTTCCTCTTAAGCTGAGTGGTTTAAAAAGCACTCGCCTCCTCCATAAAGACTGAATATACCCATTTAGTCCAAAGTAAGTCCTTTTCGTAGACTACATGCTTAATATATACACCTACCTGGTCATTATGTGCTTTTTATATAACGCACCTTCAGTCTTTTCTCGGCCAATGAATAGGAAACTCCTGCAGGGAACGAACACTTATACATGGAAAGTGTTGCCTTTCTGTCACTTAATAGCTCTGCTGTGTTTTCTGCATCTCCAAGTAGCCAAGTTAGTTGTGTATTTCCTAGATCCTGCCCGTGTCACCGGCCAGCCTGTGCCCAAAGGAGACATCTGGGTTTCAGGACTGGCATGGACATAATTAGATATTGTGTGAATTGAGAAGGGTTGGGTGTGATGTTAATACAAATTCTTATTTTGATTCTGCAAATTGATGATGGCATTAAAGGAAATTTCAGTTAAAAAAAAAAACTAAAATGCAATGAAAACAAATTTTATGGTCATGTATGTACTATGATAATCGTTCCTTCTCCGCAACATTGCATGGCTGCAACAAGAGGAGTTCAAGAGACTTCAGTTTCTTCCCACACTCCAAAGACTTGCTGGTAGGCTCATTGGCTCCTATATTGGCCTTAGTATGACCATGCCCCATATGACTGCCTCACCATCTGCCCCAACAGCAAATAAAACAGAGTCTCCATCTGAAAAAGCAATATCAAAATATACATGGTAAAATAATAGCATAAAAAGTTAGCCCCTTAAACATTCCTAAGTTGATCTATCCCCCTCCTAAGAGCTTAGTTACCGCCTCCAATGGCGGGTCAGCCTTAAAGGAAACCTTTTAATTTAAGGTGGTCAAACTTGGAAGCAAAAGATTAGGTGCGGTCCGGTGTCTGTTGGTGAGGTCAGGGTATCTGCAGTATGCAGATGTAGGACTAAAAGAAAGCGGTAGCTGAGGTGTGGGCTCGCCACGTGACTTGGTCCACTGTGGGATGCGGCAGGGAAATTTTTCAGAATCAGGTTTCCAAAGGCCAGAGTAGAGGAGGTCCGGTGTCTGTTGGTGAGGTCAAGGTGTCTGCTGTATGCAGATATAGGGCCATAAGAGAGCTATAGCTGAGGTGTGGGCCCACCACATGACACTGCATTGTGGGATGGCGGTGGAGACATTCTCCAGAATCGGGCCACATTTCCATTCTGCAACTTTTTACTGGTCATTTTCAGTTCTAAGCTTAGTTTGTTAATTTTAAAGTGAAAACAATCCTAAGCCATCCCCCTTGTAAAGTGCTTGCTTAGATATCCATACAGCAGGTATATGGCATAAAATTCAAGTCTAACTAAATAAAAAGTTAGTCCCTTAAACATCCCTAAGCTGAACCATCCCTATCCATAAGACCTTACGTACGACTTTCAATCACGGGTCAGCCTTAAAGGAAACCTTTTAGTTTAGGATGGTCAAGCTTAGAAGCGAAGAGTGGGGAAGGTCCAGTATCTGTTGGTGAGGTCAAGGTATCTGCTGTATGCAGATGTAGGGCCAAAAGAAAGCTGTAGCTGAGGCATGGGCCCGCCATGTGACACAGTGCACTGTGGGATGCGGCGGGGACATTCTCCCGAATCTGGGTCCAATCACGGGTCCGCCTTAAAGGAAAGCTTTTAGTTTAGGATGGTCAAGCTTAGAAGTGAAGAGTAGGGGGAAATCCAGTGTCTGTTGGTTTGGTTAAGGTATCTGCCGTATGCCGATATATTGCCATAAAAAAAAGCTGTAGCTGAGGTATGTATGGGCCTGCCACATGCCCAAAGGTCAGAGAAGGGATGGTCTGGTATGTGTTGGTGAGTTCAAGATATCTGCTGTATTCAGATGTTGGACCATAAGAAAGCTGTAGCTGAGGTATGTGCCCTCCGCATGACACAGTGCACTTTGGCATGAGGCGGGGACGTTCTCCAGAAATAGGTTTCCAAAGGCAAGCGCAGGGTAGGCCCGGTGTCTGTCTGTGAGGTCAAGATATTTAAGGTATGCAGATGTTGGACCATAAGAAAACTGTAGCTGAGGCATGGGCCCTCCACATGACACTGTGGGATGCGGCCATGACATTCTCCAGAATCTGGGACCCAAAGGCCACATTTGCATGCTGCTACCCCGCAATTTTCTACTGATCATTTTTAGTTCTAAGGTTAATTTGGTTATCTTAAAATGAAAACAATCCTACGCTGAACCAATCTCCTTGTAAGTGCTTGCTTACGTCCTCATTTAGCGGTTTAGCCAGTGAAAATCCATCATTTGATAGACTTGAAAGGGGTGTATCCATACTGCAGGGGCGGTATCCAATTCCAAATATATGAAATGTTCCTGCACAGGATCCCACCAGCAATGATCTGTCTGCATTGCATAGAGCGACACAGAGATCCAATGATGATGTCACTTGGTATTAAACAGGTGATAAAATGGAAAGGTTTTATTTAAAAAAAAAAAATGTTTTAACATGTTGAGGGAAAGGAGGAACCAGAGAAAGGAAAACATAAGCGGCTTTAACCAAGAAAATTATATATATTTTTTAATGTTCTTGTCCTTTTTATAAAAGTTCTCTAAAATCAAACGCACGGTTGTCCAAGAGTAGTGCATTGTGGGAAGGGGCTAATAATTAATTTATCATCGGTAAGTATCGTCTTTTCAGAGTTCTGCGCAGCAGAGATTTGGATATTTACATAAGAAGTGTAATTTAATGACTTTCTGCAAACAGCAATAAAATATAGAAGGTGCAGGATATATGTATGTATGGCTTTGCTCATTCTCTCGCTCTGACTGTTGTATCTGAAGGCCTGCGTGGTTATTCATCACGAGTGTAATGAGACATTCCCTGCAAAGCGAGGAGGGGGCTTTGCTCTGAAGTGTTGAAAAACGCACAGTATTAGTTGCCTGATGAGCTAAATCTCGTCAATAATGCTCTTTCCATATTTGCGGCTCTTGGTTTGGAAATGCCGATGTCTTGCCTTTTTTCTCTTTTTTATCCTTTTATAAGGGAGATTTGTGGCAGTTTAAATTTATCATTTGCAGCTTGGCTGTAGACAATACGAGGACACAGAGCCGCATATGCAATAAAAGCGGTC
The DNA here is from genome assembly GCF_905171775.1 of Rana temporaria. Taxonomy (NCBI): domain Eukaryota; kingdom Metazoa; phylum Chordata; class Amphibia; order Anura; family Ranidae; genus Rana; species Rana temporaria. The sequence continues at coordinate 17,580,704 of NC_053495.1, forward strand.
GCTGTACCAAGATGACACACTCAAGGCAGACAAAATTTAGAATGTATTGACATGTTTTTTTGCATTCACTACGCCAGGAAATGGCGAAATACATATAAGGTAGCTACAGGCATACCCCACTTTTTAAGTACACAATGGGACCAGAGCATGTATGTAAAACAAAAATGTACATAAAGTGAAGCAATACCTTTTTTTTAAATTCTCGATGCATTTACTGCATTGCAATCGTCATTTACAGGCATAACTGATTACCTAGGCAAGCTGGCCGACCCTAAATATTTTTTTATAGTCCTGGGTCCCCTCTGTGTTCCCCAAGTTTGGTGTCCCTGTCACTAATGGTTCTGTAGCACTGCCAAGTCAAGCTGACCAAGATTTGCCATAGACGCCAATGTTAAAAACACGGAGCAGTGCCATGTCAAGCTGACCAAGATTTGCCATAGACACCAGTGTTAAAAACCCGGAGCAGTGCCATGTCAAGCTGACCAAGATTTGCTATAGACACCAGTGTTAAAAACCCGGAGCAGTGCCATGTCAAGCTGACCAAGATTTGCCATAGACGCCAATGTTAAAAACTGGGAGCGGTGCCATGTCAAGCTGACCAAGATTTGCCATAGACGCCAATGTTAAAAACCGGGAGCGGTGCCATGTCAAGCTGACCAAGATTTGCCATAGACGCCAATGTTAAAAACCCGGAGCAGTGCCATGTCAAGCTGACCAAGATTTGCCATTGACACCAATGTTAAAAACCAGGAGCAGTGCAATGTCAAGGTGACCAAGATTTGCCATAGACACCAATGTTAAACCCGGAGCAGTGCCATGTCAAGGTGACCAAGATTTGCCATAGACGCCAATGTTAAAAACCCGGAGCAGTGCCATGTCAAGGTGACCAAGATTTGCCATAGACGCCAATGTTAAAAACCGGAAGCGGTGCCATGTCAAGCTGACCAAGATTTGCCATAGACACCAATGTTAAAAACTACCCCTGGTCTACATAGTCCCTATCTTGAGGTGCCCACCCAACTTGCAAACCGATGAAACTTTAATGGAAGAAGTGAATGGCTGCCCTCTATTAGGACCCTTGACATTTTTTTTATTGTAGCAAAATAGAGATGAAAACCATCACAGCACCAGAATCCAAGGGAGATCTGTTGACGGGTTTCATGATGAAAAGCGCTTATTCATAACGCCTGATCATTGCTAGAGACCTGGAGCTGTCCTTGTCAGCTCACTCTCAGCACAAAAATATTTGCCACCTGTGGACGCATATGTGC